>NC_071497.1:46255029-46337529 GCF_028500815.1 Rissa tridactyla | reverse complement strand
CCCCACCCCCCTTTTCTTTTTATATTAAGGTTCTTTCAACCTATTTGTTTATTTAGCCAATAAAAGTCGTACTAATCATTTTAGTGCTGACACCTCCTATAGCATCTCGCTAATTGAGCTCTGTTAGCTGCTTACGTTGGGCAGGGTTTTCTTCCAACTCTAGCGGCAGCAAAGAGAGCAGGCTTCCCTGTTTCTCGCTCAAATCTGCAGCCTACCCGCTCTAGCACAGTACGTTCGGAGGATAGATATGAATTGTTGCACTGTTCATTGATTCCTACTAACGAGCCGGTCTAAATCAACACTGCCGCTAAGTAGCTCGTCTTGAAGCATACAGAGGACGCTGTGGCTGGTTCCTTCACTGTTTGCTACGAGCCGCACCGCGGCCAGTAGCAGTTGGCCGTAACGATTTGGAGAGAAGAGCGCAGGGTTTTTTGCATCTCTCTCGGTTTTTTTTGTGCTAGGCTTCGCGTAGCTTTTTAAACTGAATGAAAGGGACGTTAAGAAATTACTCCAAAGGGCCCTTGTTTCCCGTTTGCAGGTTCCCGGGGCGAGCTCGACGCACGTTTCCCCGGGGTGCTTGCCACAACTAGCCCCTGAGGCGAGGGAAGACCTCGCTCGTTTTCCACCTCCCGGTGCCCTCGGAGGCCCTTCGTCCTTGCTGCTCGGAGCCGGGCTGTGCGGGAGCGAGGGGCCAAGGGGGAAAAAAGTGGATAAAGGGGCTGCGAAAGGGCTGGGTGGCAGAGGGGGAAGGCGGGAGCTTCCCTGCTCGGGCTGCTGGTCCCTGCCCTGTGTTTTGAAAGCGGATCTCGCTCTCACATGGCGTTTCCACAGCCCCCTGGCTCCACCTCGCCCTGCTGAGGAGGTGTGAGCGAGAGGGGAGCCGGGGAGCCGCTTCTCGCTCCTTTTCCATGAGGCGCCAAGTCCCCCAGCCGCTGTCATGTGATAGCAAGAGAGCGGGAGCTGCGGGGGTCTCCCGGCTCGGGCATCATTACAAAACCGCTCCGGAGCGCCCAGACCCGCCACAGCCACGGCGGCCGCCGCCCCGCTCGCCTCCTCTCCCCGGCGGCTCCCGGCGCTCGCCTGCGCCCGCCGCAAACTTTTAAGCGGACACCGGACTGAGCGGTGAGAGGGGCGTTTTTATTTCCTTCTTCCCCGTCTCTGTAGAGGTCCGGGGTAACTTCCCGAGCCCTTGCGGCGTGCGGAGCATCCACTCCAGCAGACCGTGCCGGGCGGCAGCGGGGAAGCCCGGGAGACTCGGCGGCTCCACGACGAAAGCGGGGACGCCAGCGGGGACCAGGACCCGTCTCTGCCCCGTGTGTCCCCGCCGAGGCCCGGCGGCCTGGGTGGCAGCTGCCCCTCCGGCGAGCGGCGGGGCGGCGAGACAAGCGCATCCCGCGGGGGGAGGCTGCCTGTGGGAGCCGTGCGCGGAGGCCGCCGGCGGGCCGCGGGGGGGGTCGCGATCGCGCGTGGGCCGGGCGGGTGGCGCCCAGGATGTAGAGGCGGCGGCGGGGCAGGGCAGCGCCGTCCCCGGCATCCCCAGCCCGCCCTGCGCGGGGCAGAGCGGAGCCCGGCGCGGCGCGGCGGGGCGGTGCGGCCGCGGGAGGGCTGCGGCGGGGCGGCGATGCCCAGGCCGGGGAAGAGCTCGTACAGCGACCAGAAGCCGCCCTACTCCTACATCTCCCTGACGGCCATGGCCATCCAGCACTCGGCCGAGAAGATGCTGCCCCTGAGCGACATCTACAAGTTCATCATGGAGCGGTTCCCCTACTACCGGGAGCACACGCAGCGCTGGCAGAACTCCCTCCGCCACAACCTCTCCTTCAACGACTGCTTCATCAAGATCCCGCGCCGCCCCGACCAGCCGGGCAAGGGCAGCTTCTGGGCGCTGCACCCGGACTGCGGGGACATGTTTGAAAACGGCAGCTTCCTCCGCCGCCGCAAGCGCTTCAAGGTCGTGCGCCCCGAGCATCACCTGCCCGGCGGCGGCGGGCCGGGCGGCGGGCCGGGCGGCGGCGGCCCCGGCAAGCCCCCGGCGCCCGCCCCGCACATGGTGCACTACTTCCACCCGCACCCGCCGCCGCCGCCGCCGCCTCCCCCGGGCAAGGTGCCGGGGCTGGCGGGCTCCGAGGCGGCCGTGGCCGCCGCCGCGGCCGCCGCCGCCGTGGGGAGGCTGCCGCAGTTCTCGCCCTATGGGAGCAGCCAGCCCTCGGGCTTCAAGCATCCCTTCGCCATTGAGAACATCATCAGCAGAGATTACAAGGGCGTGCTGCAGGCCGGCGGGCTGCCGCTGGCCTCGGTGATGCACCACCTGGGCTACCCGGTGCCCAGCCAGCTCAGCAGCGTGGTGAGCTCCATGTGGCCGCACGTGGGGGTGATGGACTCCGTGGCCGGCGTGCCCGTGTCCCCCGACTATGGACCCTTCGGGGTGCCCGTGAAGGCGCTCTGCCACCCGCCGGCACAGACCATGCCCGCCGTCCCGGTGCCCATCAAGCCGGCGCCGGCGATGCCCGCTGCTTCGGCCATCCCGGCTCTGACGGTCGCCGCCTCGCAGATCTGCCCCGCCGCTTCCCCGTCCGCCGCTTCCCTGCTGGAACAGACCGGGAGCAACGCGGGCCCCGAGGGGAAGGGCTCCCTCCACTCCGTCCTGGTGCACTCCTAAAGGGCAGGGGGTCGGGGGGAGAGAGGCCCCCAGGCTCCCAGTGGAGAGGATGCGGGGGTCCAGGGCACGCGTGCGGCACGGAAACCCGATCGATCTCATGACTATACCCCCGCTGGTGTCTGTGTTTGTGTCGTGTACAATCAGATTATTTGAGAGCCGGGTCGCAGGTAAGAGCTTCTATCATCGTTAAATATCGTTAGTGGCGGAGAGGTGATATGAAAAGTCACAGCCGGGGCCAAAGGGGCTGGCTCGGCGGACGGGGCCGGCAGGGGAGGTCTCCCCGCCACCACGACAGCCTGCGCCACGGCGCGGCCCCGCAGCTCGGGCTCCCCGCCGAGCCCCCCGCCCGGGCCGGCCGGTCCGGAGGTCCCACGGGACGCGGGACCCGGTAGGAGAGGGGCTGCAGTCTGCCGGCGGCCGCGGGGACCAGGAGGGTAAAACCCCCTCTGAACTCTGCTTCTGCCCCGAGGGACGGGAAACCTCTGCCACACCGTCCTGTAGATCTTGCTGCCGACAGAGGCGGGCAAAGCTGTTACCTTGGAGCCCCGCGAGCTGCGGGGCCTCAGGACGTGTAATGCTCGCTGTTTAAAGAGTAAGCTTTAAATAGTTCGATAATTAGTGGTAATTTAAATGACAGCGGCACTGACGGCGAAGGGGTCCTTTAACTAGCGATCACTTGTCCTTCCCCCTCACACTTTTACAGTCCACCGCAACATTTCACATCGGAGGGCAGTACCTTAGGAGGGACTGAAGTGTGACCTGGCCTCTCAAGCTGTGATCGAGTGTCCGAATTCCCTAGTTTCTCATTAAAATAAAACCAGCCCGGCGATTCGTAGACTGTACTTTTCACATCACCTTTTACCGCTCACAGATACCGCTATTTTGCATGTGTTGCTTGGCGTTTCTTCCACGTGAGTGTGAACACTAAAATCTGCGGGAGGGGGTGGGGGGGAGGGCGGGGGAAGCCAACAGAAAAACGGTTAAAAAAATTATTCGGGAAAAGCACTTTACTGAAAACAACCTTCCACCAGACGAGGGGTCTGTGTGAAGCAGAGGGATCAGAAGTCAGAGAGCGACGCACTGGCTGATGAGTCCCGGCTGGTTTGTGAGTGATTGCTGCCATACCCTGTCTGCCCTGCTGTACACCAATGCTCATTAAAGCCCATCTATTCATTTGCTTCTGCTGGTGCTGATCTTTAAAATAGCCGCCTTTCACACGGGTTAAGAAAAGCGTGCTCGTAGCTTAGGTTCGCACTCTCTCCCCCGCCCCCCCCCGAAACTGACAGAAGTACCCCAAAGTTTCCTTGGCGGCAGAGCAAGGGGAGGAAAGGGAAAGAAACCTCTTACAGGTAAATCGCTTGCTGCAGACACGCTTTGAGTCGCCGCGACCCGCAGCTCAAGGGCGAAGCGCCGGCGGTCGGGTCTGAGGAGAGGGCACCGACTCGGATCCCGATCCCACTGGAGGCAATTGGAGTTTTGCCACTGGTTTCAGTGGGTGCTGGATCACAGCCGCTGTCTGTGATTTGCCCGCCTGATGCCGGCGGACCTGCCGTGCCCGGAGGCGCCGGGTGGCAGTCCCAGCCCCTGGGACTGGGACGGAGCTCCTGCCTCAGACTGCTCCGTCTTGGTGGCCCTCCAGCCGGAGAAAATACCGCTAGGTAAAGCAAACTTGTTTGGCCTCGGGTGCCGGCTACCCAAAGTTTTCCCCAGGCACACTTGTGGCGTCTGCTCGACCACTCGAAATTCAACTGGAACTGTTGAATTTTCAGTTGTTTCCTCTGCTCTAGAGGGGGGTTACATTTTAACTTCTAAAATTATAACATTCCTAGCGCTGAAAAAATAGTACTAATAATGTTATGCTAGTGAGGCACGGATCGGTATCACGGTTTGGAAATAGGACTGGAAGGGGTGCTTCAAAAGTTTTGCAGCCAGATAAACCAATCGGTAATCAGATATCCAAAAGAAATGGGAAAAAGAAAGAAAAGAAAAAGGAAAAAAGTGCTTTACATTTTCTTTACTCCGCTGTCTTCCATTTTAGGCAAGGAGCCAAGTCAATATTTCTGCTGCTAAAAACCAGTTGCTTATAAAGAAAGCAGTCCCCCAAATAAACAGCGAATAGCACTAGTTCTATGATAGCTCGATATTTTTAAATATATTCCACCGCTCTCGATGTGGCTGCTGTCTAGAGCACCAAAGCATTTTAGGGAAGCTGAGTTTTCCCCTCACATCGGTCTAAGGGGCAAGAGGAATGGGAAATCCGGAGCAGAAGAAGTAATCCTCCTGGGAATTATTCAGAGGATTCTGGGCAGTTTTAAGATTCTGGATAACCTTCTGAATTTCATCGCCCGAAAACTCTATTTGGTGTAAGGAGGCCGGTCCCGCAAGCACCCGGCGACCCCGGGCAGGGAGCCGGAGGCGGCCGGGCAGCCGGGGCAAGTGTCGCGACAGAGCCCGGCAGCCGGGGCAGGTATCGCGACAGAGCCCGGCTTCCGCAGCAGGGCGCCCGGCGCAGGGGGTGTCGCGACAGGAGAAGGTGTCTGGCTGCAGCCGAGGTGGAGCTGAGGGTCCGACCCTCACCCAGCGCCTGGGGGGGAACACTCCGGGGGGTGGTGTCTCAGGCAGCGATTTGCGGGGTAAATACGCGGTGTTTGCCATAAGGCTTTTCTCATCCGCGGCAGTTTAGGCGAGCGGGGAGTCTAGGCCACGGGTCACTCGCCCAGAGGGTTTAGAGTAACTCCCAAGGCAGCTGCCTGCACTTTGTATGACCAAAAGACGGTGCCCTTCCCTGTAGCTCGTGCAATGAAAATTATAGAGGGTTAGAAATGATAATTTCAGACTGCCAGAGGGAAAGGGAAAACTAACTAATTGAGAAATATTTTCTAACTCGTTTATACATATTTTCTTTATTTCTAAGGACTCCATCTCTAAACACAGCCTTTGCAACATTACACAAATTTTGCATCAACAACTGATAATCTCAATATATAAACAAAACCAATCCCAATGCTGCTTAAAAACAGATGATGGTACAAGATGCAGAGAAATGAAATAGTATCCTTTCCTCCAAGCAGAAAAGGTGAAGAGTAAGATTTCACCCTGGTAAAGGGTAAGATTTTTCGCTTGACAAATCAAATAGGAAAACAGACTTGTGCTAGTGACAAGATTTTGCCTGTCTGCTGTACCAGTACACCTCATGCAGAAGCCACTTGCCTTCAGATTAAAGCACGTATGTGTTCTGCACAGAAAAGGCAGATGAGCCTTTACTGAGGGGGTGTAGGCAGGGTGGTTGTAAACCGAAGAAACAGATGCAAGCAGGACAAGCAAGCTTAATCTTCATATCATTAGACTGCCAAAGGTAGCGAAGCAAAAGTTAGTGTTAGAAGAATGGAGGCCTAAGAAAAGGCATTGATTCCACCCCAGTACACTTCTGATTTACTGTGGTTAGCTCTTGTAGTGATTATTATTTCTACCTATGGGAAACTATTCCTAACCGAGGCAACACTTGGTGTATTATGAGTCCATAGGGCAGGCAAGTCAAGAAAGAAAAGCCAATGCAGCAAAACTTGTAGAATTAATCTGTTCTATGGTCTGAAATACAACAGCAGTGTTTCAGTGGTTATATTCTGATTGCAGTGATACCTGCTGCAATGTAACTACCAGTGTTACAATTGAAACTCTGGGCCCCACTGATGCAGTCCTGAAGTCCCTCCAGCTAGAAATTGATCCAGCAAATCACTTTGAATTTTGCTGCCGCTGTTTGTGGGATCAGATTTTCCCTTTTATTGTAAGACTTTATTTTAAATCATTATCCATAAAGCCTATTTTAAGATATAGTCATCCCTGTAAGTGCTTGAAATCTGTAATAGTCTCAGTTTTCTAAGTTCCACCTCAGTTTCTGAAGTTTTGCTGAACGTATGGTTAGATTAACATAAGGTATAATTTTAGACACCTACATGGCAAATACCAAATCTTAGTGCCTACAGGACCCATACATATTTAAGTATGTTACTCATTTGTTTAAAGAATCAGTGGTCTTCCCTCTTTGCTCATACAATGTGGTCACTGGCACTGCCCACGTAGGGTCGCCTAATGGTTAGAGCGCTCTTCTCTGAACCTCTGAAGGAAATCTAAGTTCAAGACCACTTCACCTCAAAAGGATTCACGTTCACTTCCCTGTACCAAAATGGGCCAGCTGAAAAACAGCACATGGAGAAGAGTTACGTTTTTTGGTGAAGTTATGCTGTTACATTGCAACAACAGATGTAAGCTTCATGAAGTGCCAAATAAGCCACAGGCCCTGGGTACTTTTCTCCAAAGGCAGAGTCCTACAGTCATTGGAGAAAACACATAATAGATGAAGAGAGGGAAGGAAGGATAGGAATAAACGGCAAATTTTCACAGCAGAGCACCATACAGACTGGTGTTGAATGTCCCAGAAATTCATAATTGTGGTATGTAAAAGGTGAGTCACAGGGAAGTGAAAAATGTTTACTAATATTATATAATTCAGACTAATAAAAAAGAACAGCTGACAAATTGGGAGCTGCCAAAAGATATCCACACTGAGTTACAGGATAATAAAGCGGAAAGTGAAATTCATTGTTGATATATGCAAACTGATATGCATGGTGAAAATAATCCTGAATTTATATACATAACAAGAAGTCCTGAACTTAGGATTCTTATGAAGTTATTGTAGATAGCTCTATGAAAATACTGGCTTAATACTCATTAGCTGTAAAAAAAGCAAAATTAGTAGTAAAGGAACAGAGAACACAACAGAAAAATAGCATGTTCCTGTTTAAATCCTAAGTAAACTGTAATGCATCAGGAAGTTCTGCAGGTTCCTCACAATCTGAAAACAGATATGTTAAAACTGGCAGGATGCAGAGAGAATCAGATGGGATAATTAAATGTATATCTTCTGTACAAGCAGCAATTCAACTGTCTAAGACTCTTAAGCATGGAAAGCAAGGATATACTGAGATGTATGACACAAATTTACAAAACCATGTGAGACCTAGAGAAGGTGACTAAGGCATACTTGCTCTTTCTTTCTCTTAATAGCAGAGCTGGGAGTCATCAAAAGAGTTCAAAGCAAACTGAAAGAGGGGATACTTCATGCAGCACATAATTATATACTGCAATTCATTGTTGCAGGATGTTGAGGGTGTTAAAATAGTACATGGGTTGGAAGAACAACTGGAACATTTGTGTAAGTTAAATCCACTGAGGGTCATTCCGTAAGAAGTTGCTACCTCTTGTTCAGATTTGCTATGCTAGTAATACATTTCTGAAAGTATTACGTGCTTTTCCTGTCCTGCTCTTTCTAGAGCATCTGTTGTTTGCATACTGTTGGAAGCTGTACACTGCGATAGATGAACACTTGGTCTGACCTATGACAATTGTTCTTAAACAGAGAGGGGACTGGGGTCTGTGACTTCTATTTCTAGCCAAGTGTCCTAAATCAAAGCAATTCTTTAAAGTTATTTCAGTGTATGATACATGAGAGTAGACATTATGGATGCATGCAGAGATGCAGATGCAAAGAATCCAAGCTCCAGAGGCTAACTGCACATGTTTTATATGAAAAATACTATAAGAAAATACTTCCTTCTGGCAAATAGAGTGCCCCACTGACTGGATTAATTTACTTATTTTCTGGTGAAATCAATTTCAACAATTAGAAAGTTTCAGCATGAGAGACAGAGACACCTTTTTATTCCATGCCAGTATAACTGATAGAGTAGACCGAGTATACGTATGGATTTGAATCCTCTCTAAGATTGAGACGCAACTCCAAATGTCTGCATCCTGGCAATATCATACTGGGCTTATCTATGTGATGCATGTCTGAGGCATCCATGCTGGTCTATGCATTGACAGAGGTGTCAGTGTACTACTTTTGTCTATACCTCCTACTCTGGTTATAGGATCAGTGAAAATAAACTGCTTTTTGAAGGAGAAAATAATAAAATTCTGACACATGAAAAAATATAATTCTGATGCTGAGCTTCACAGTGCTTTAAAATAAAAGTTTTAATGCATTTGACATCAATATAGCACAGAATCTTGTAATATTTCTCTGGACTTCACATGGATGCTTAATCTACACTGGGAGAGGTATTCATTTTCAACGAGATACAAAAGTCTGTTTTTAAGGCAAAACACCTGGGAGAATGGTGTAAGACCACACTGCATTATATATCACTCATTAAAATAATCAATGGACAATAGACATTAGCAGCCCTTTGAACAACCATAGGGACCAGGCATGTGCCGCTTCTTAAGCCAGAGAGTCATCTTAAAGCAGACATTTGAAAAAGTAAAAACAACTTGACATTCTATGTTAACTAATCACTGCCCCTTACTGTCAAAAGGTAGGTTTTTGGCTGAACATCAGTGTTACCCAGTGGACAAATTATTAGGTTCTTTTACTGGTAAGAGCTGCTAATTTTTATTCATTATCAGTCTTCAATTTAACAAAAAAAGGTTTTTAACTCCATGTACTACACAACAAGCTCCCAGTGTGGATCAGGTCTTCCTTTCATGATGATCTGAATAACCTGAAACTCAATTAATTCTGGATAAAAATGCAGAAAGAAAGGAGAAAAATGTATTTTCATGTACTACTTGCACCATAGAACTGCTACTGGAAAATGATAATTTGCTGGGAAAAGTGTAAGAGAACTTAGTAACATCATTGTAGTAGCCATTTGTGTCTTATTAACATGTTGTTTTATGTGGGATGTGTGATTCAGATTTATCCTCTCCTAAGGCTTGAAATTAGCATTTTCTTAATCCCCACGTGGTCTTTTAACTGTGGTTGGTATGAATTTGAACCATAACAGATTAGTAAATATGCAAATTATTGTGATACTTCATATGCTTAATAAAATGTATGGCTGTAACTGGCAGGTGCTTACATCTCATTTAACTGATTGTTACTGATGGCTTATAAAAATCTTTCGTGGTAGGAAGAAAATGCAATGTAATGATACATTGCTGGCTGATTATTACAATATACAATTTTTAAAGCTGAATAGGATTTTTGGGATGAGACCTAGAAAGAGAATCAATTTACTGCATCTTCTTCAAGTATTTGCAACAGAGATAAAGACAAAACCATAAAAGGATGAATATGATACATCTTCAAAATTAAGTTACACTAGTTGCACCAGTGAAAGAGATAACAAGTGAATTGAGATCCTTACTGAGCCTCTGGTATCTTTACATTAGATCTGTTTACAAGATTTTTTAAAAAGCTGCAAATGCCCCAGTTTACTCACCAACTCCAGTGCTAAGAAAAAACACAATAACAAACAAACAGGTTAAAAACATGGGCTTAAAATTAGGGGTCAAAATGCATATTGCTCCAGATTTTACATGTCAATATATTTTCTGCTTTGAAAATGCATCTCTCTGCCATCGGCGTATTTCATTTGCAAACCTCCAGACAGAAGGGAAAGGAAAATATATGGAAAATATCAGCCTATTACACCGACTTTATTTTGAAGGAACAGGAATCGTGAAGGAAAGAATAACAAATATAAGCATAAAATGGCGTAAATGCAACTTGGGTGCATCAAATGCAAGCTGTGACAGAATAGCTTGATGCTTTTCTTGGTAACTGATTTTTAGTGAAAATAAAAGTAGTGCAATTGAGTGAATATTTTACAGAGCTTCAGTAAAGAGTCTGGTATCATGGTGCCTGGAAAATCATCACAAGTAGAGGAGGACTAGAACCTTACACAAGGGCTGACTATACACTGAAATAACATGAAATTAAGTAACATGACATGTAAATTTATGCATTTTAGGTCTTATAATGAAGGTATCTGAGGAGGCTTGCCGGATACAAGCAACTCAGAGGATTCCCTTTTCTAATAAATGAGAAGAAAACTCATTGAATATGCAGAAATATGAATGAAGGCCAAGAAAGAAATTGAAAGTTTCTCATCACCTTTAGCAGAGATATGGTACATACGGTACTCTCATTGTTACACCCATTTCTTCCTTCCTTGCATAGTACTTTTTTATTTAACACTATGAGTTTTATTCATTTCTGATCATGTCTCCGGCTTCATATCCCAAAGTGAAAAGTCTCCTACAATCCATGTTCTCCCAGTTTGACAGTGAATTCCTCCTAAGTTCTCCTGGAGTATGAATTTTTTGTAATCAATTCTCTATTTCTTTGTGAAGAAATACTAGCTTAGCAGATGTTACATTGTTATGCCATTTTTTCAGCCACGGGTGCTCTATAATTCAGTGAGAAAAATTTTTACAGGGAAGTTAAGCCTCCCAACAACAGAATTAGTTTTCTGAATTGTGCCTGAGAAGCATCACAAACACACATTCCTCCCAGCCAGGAATCAGAAAACTTCTGAACTCAGTTACATTCCTCTGATTTGTTGAAAATTAAAATTGCCACCTGCAACAGCTCCCTATTTAGATGTCCATGAAGAAGAATGGGGCCACACTAGTGGCAGTGATTTGCTGTGATCAGAGAGGCATCTTATGACTACCAGCAGATTTCAGGAAGTCCCAGAAATGGTGAGTGGGGATTCTTTTGTAATTCATGCCAGGAGAAGGCAAAAACAGATGGGTCACTACTGGCTGCTAGGGCATATCTCTCTAGCACAAAAATTTTGGTGTAGAGGGTAGCTGCAAGACCTCTACCAAGGTTTCACTCCGTTCTCCTGGAAGTGGAATTTGACTCATTTGAACAATAGGAAAGCTTTTATATGCCCTTTCAGCCTGAACTTTTTCATTGTGGTGTCAACAATCCCTGCTTTGGGATTGTCATGTACCTTTTCTTTAATTCATAGCGTTACAGCATTATTTACTGTCACATGATTCAGTCAAGGAAAACAAAATCTCTGGCACTTTTTCATCAATTAAAAAGGAAATACTAAAGTCAAGAAACCTGTACCAATGCAGCCCGAAATAAATCAATTTCATCATACAGGTGGGAACGTGTTAGTTGTCTGTGAGATACATTTTCTTATTGATAAGTGTTACCAAAAGTATTACAGGGTCAGCAAACAGAATTTGCTTTAAATGATTTCACTTTTCCTTCACTTCCATTTTTTTCCAACAATGCTGTTGGAAGGAAAACATCAGATTTTAGACACTGAAAATTACACTGAGAATCTAATGCAAGAATGACAGAAATTCATGAAGAAAGTTCCTAAGATGGCCAACGTTTGGTGGAATGTAATACTTCAATATCAAAATTCTGGAAGGTAAATTTGCAAATTCTCCATAATACAAATGACATGTCAAAGGAATTAGAATTGTGCATGAATTGGCTTATTAATGGAGAAAGATACACAATCTGTGCAGACACAAATTTTGGGCTCTCATATGAAATACAAATATGAAAGGGAGGTTCAATGGCTTTTACTAAATCAAAATTAACACAAGCACATTGAAGATGACTCACAAAATTAATATTTGTTGCTGCTGATGAAGATGTTTTAACTTTCGATATTTTTTTGATTTTAAAATTTCTCATTAAATACATAATCAGGTAATAATTCCCCCAGTAGCCACAGAAGGCTAAGAGGAAGGGTAAATTCACATGGTTTCTATTCAAATCTTTCTGGTGGATATAATGAAAGGAAAGGATTAAATTACTTTGACAGGACATTCAGAGACTTCTCTATGGGTTTCCAAACTTCTAAATACTGTTGCTATGCTTATAGGAACACTACTTTCTAGTCCACCAGGCCAAATGATGAAAACACTGCAGGATCTCCTTAGTGAAAGGCACCACCATAGCAAAGGAATAGGTAAAAAACGTCAAAGCCATAACATTTTCATTTCTTGTGAACTTGCAAGTCAGATGAGAAGTGAAGTACATTTTTTTTTCCAGCCTACACACTCAGGAAATCAGGGGGTCCAGTCAAGATCAAGGTTTTTTCAAGCTAGATGTTGAACAAAGGTAGACGTAGATGGAAAAAAGGCACTACTGTCTTATTTTATAGGCGTAGAACAGAAAGAAAAGTAAAATTTCCTTAGGTAACTGGTAGCAGAATCAGAGGCTGTATCTATACCTCACAGATATCGGTTCAGAGGCTTGCAAACTCCTCTTCTCTTCCCTTTCATGGGAAAAGCCTTTTATTTTAATAGTTTCCTTTAAATTAAATTCCCAGAAATGCACAGAGAAAAACAACTCAAGGTTTATGAAATAGCACATTGCATTGATAAAACTGCGGGTTAGTTGCTGGTACCTGTCCTCCTTGGAAGAAAGCAGTAAAATCCACTTGCCCTTTCATGAAAATAAGCTTGAGGTCCCAGCATTACCTCAGAGGCAGTCTGAATTCAGACAAATTTCCTATTTCCTTTGAGCCTTATCTGAGCCAAATATTTTCATTTTCTTACTGAGCTAAGCTAGCTAATCAGGTTTCCTCATCCCTTTCAGCTCTCCAGTTTCTAATTAGCATTATCCCTTTTCCAAGGGCCATGAAGCTTTGGCTCCTTGGAAGAACTGTGTCACTGTGCCTTGAGGTCTTGATGCTGGCAGATGGCAGTGTCTGGCCCCAAGTATGGATAGATGGATGGATGTCAGCTTTTTGTTGTTTTGCACCTAACCGATTAGGCAAACTGCTTTCAGCTCTAGCATGGGCACTACCCAGTTTTTCTTGGTTATGCAAGTCCCTGTTTATTCTCAATTATTTTGCTTACCAAACCTTTCCTGCTCCCATATCTAGCAGGGACAAAATACAGGATGATGGGGGGATGAAAGTTGCATAGAAGCCATAAAGGATGCTGAGAGCTTGTTAAATATTCTAGCAGGCCCTCATCCCAAGAATTTCCACGAATTGCATTGTCATCAAAATGCTTAGGGGGACCCTAATGACCACAAAGGATTCAACGGGACCACCCAGAGCTGCAAATGCTAAAAGAAGCCTCAAGGGCCTCTTGCAGGATTAAAGTTGCTCCCCCTTTAAAATCTTGAAAATATTCTATGAGGGCCTTCCCACCATCATGAAGTAATGAAAACCTTTCTTTGTACTTACACAATCACTTTAGCATCACTGTGCTGCCTGAAAGCTAGACCGGAAGAAAATATCCACCTGTAAGACTGACTTGACATAAGTGTTATGTCAGAGCAGTAAGACCGTTGGAAAACACATGTTCTAATGGTTTATGTATCCTGGTGAAATCTAATTAATATGCTTCCTGACTATAGAATTAGCACTGATTTGGATGTCCTGCCTCATGAAGAAACATTCAAAACTACCCTGTGTGCCAGGGACTAATTTAACAAAGGTGCTACCGATGGCTCTTCCATGAATCTTGTGACTAATAAAGCTTTCCCTTCACCAGAGTATCCAATTCTAAACCTTTTACAAATCAAAAGGGCAGGATGCATTTAATGACTTAAACTCAGTAGGAGAAAGGAGAAATGACCTTACAAGTTAATAGATATAGCTACTCAGGGAGTATGGGAATTAGCAGTTAGAAATTATTTGTACCTGGATACAACTATAAAAGCAAGAAATTAAACTACTTTAGAGCCATCAAAATATGTAGCTACATGGATCACACATATAAAACCAGTATAAAATCAGATTGTGAATAACAGTATTCCATTTGCCATCATAATTAAAATTGAATAAAAGATACTTGCTCCAATACTTACATAAAAACACAGCTATTTGGCTGGAAGCATGTACATAAGGTAAATAAACAGTAGTAATATTTACAATAGATATGTTATTTTAAAGGTATTGTAAATACACCACTGAGAAATCTTCTCCCAACACTGGAGTAGAATTGAGTATGATAAAATTATTACCAATTGTCCAATGCTGGAATGGAGGCTGTGGAGAATATCAGACATATGGTAAATTAATACCCTATTTTTCACGTGGGTTGTTGCATCTAATTGTCCATAGTTATGACCTGAAAGACTGCTATCTCTGTGTTTCTTCTGTTAGTGAATATGTGTCATAGGCTGAAAATGCAAGGCAAAGAGGGGACCATATAACAGGATCGTAGACTGTACAAATGACAAACATTCTCACTAGTTTATGATGTTTATAAAACCTTACAGCAATTGGCATGCATTTTAAGCTGGGCAGAGGCACTTGCTTTAGCCTGTTGAGAGACTATCCAAGCCCATGATAGTTGTTTCACTGTTTTAAGAGCAAGAACTCTTAAGGGCGTGTGTTTTGGTGATGCTCACATTAAAACAAATCTCCTTTATGAAGCACTGAAGCTGTACATCTTTACAAGGTGAAAATTTGCATTGGTCTCAGACAGTTTTTAGAGACTCATAACAGATTATTTCACCACGTAAGAGAATATTTGAATGTAAGAAGAATCCCTCACCGAGAAGAACAAGCTTCAAAGTATAAAAACCCAATCATTTTGTGAATGTTCTAAATCCTTTTGTAATCTGTAGGTAGTGTATCAGACACATCAGAAATGGATCGTAACATGCACAGACGATAACAACATGTGACCACAGTGTACTCTTAGATGACACTGTGTTTTAGCATTCCCTGTTTCTTCCTCATATATCGTGATGTAGATTTCCCTGTAAGTAGGTGAAACAGGTTAAACTCTCATTAAAGGCCAATCCAGCCACATGCATAATAGCATTCTTCAATGAAAAGAAAGACTTAACAAATTAATTGACGGGACAAAGCTTCCAAAGCCTACATACAATCTTTTAGCACATTTGGGAAGATTATGGCTTAATGTACAACTCTTTGGCTTCTCTGGGATATCCCCAGTGCCTTGCCGAAACCTTCCCCCCTGCACCTGGACCTAGCTCATTGTGTTATAAGGAGGGTTATTTTGGCTTGGAGAGAAGAGGACTTTCATGACTTCAAACATGGACATTAGATCAAGTTTTTATCTTCTCACATAATCCTGTCTTTGATGTCACCAGACTGAGGCCTCTCAGAATAGAAAGAGAAAGCTGTGAAAAGAGGCCCATTTAATTTATACATTTAAGTGCTGCTGTTCTAATTCTCCAGTGTAGCATTTTCATTGTTTTCTGCTTTGCATCGTAAAAGCAGGCTTACACCAGGCAATTATGAATGGCTCCTCTGAACAAATAATTGAAATTCACTAGTTGTGGGATATGGTTAAACAATGTCAGGATTGGAGGTGCGAGGTCAAATATGTTCCCAGTGGCACTACTGAAGTTAGAGGCTACCCTTTTCACTTGCCTTGAAGGATGAGTATTTGTAATACACTCACTTTAAAAGCAACTAATCAGGTAAGCTGCACGAGACAAATAGCAAACACGACCATGATATTTTGTCTTCAATCCAGAACAGCAGTCTTGCAGTCAAAGTAACAAACCTTTATAAGGTGGTATGGAAGAGTACTTTGCAGCATGGAGATGATCTGATGAGAATGAAATGGGTAAAGGCACACAACATTTACAAAATCCTCCTTTTGCAACTGCAGCAAGGAGACAGCTATAAAAACACGGATTGAGTCTATGTGCAAACACCTCCACTGAAAAATTCCACCAAGCTAGTGGTGGAACAACAATCTATAATAAATTATCTTCTCTTTAATGTAGCAAAGAAAAAAAAATGTTGTTGAAACATCTAACTGAGGGATTGTGAGATGTAATTTCTGCATAGTTTACCTTGCAAAGCCAGTAATTTAGTCTTTCACAAAACAACATACCCCAAATTATCCACAAACAAATTACACACATTATTTTCTAGTGAATTTTGTAATGTAAGAATTTTGTGACAATGTATATAGAAACAGTAGACTTTTGTGCTCCTCAAAAACAAAGCAAAACTGTGTGTGTGTGTGTGCGCGCGCGTGCGTGTGCATAGAGAATGGTGGTGTGCTGCAGAAACACAAAACATGACATAAAACAGCCTATCAAGGTGCAAGTTACATAGACAGGTCTTTTTGTCTCATAATGAAACAGATTTACTAACAGAAAATGGGAGTATCCAGAGTAAAACATACATACCTTACTGCTTCAGGCATCCTTGTGCTTAGTGATCGTTGCCATGAGCCAAAGGCAGAGCAATTTGCTCTTCCAATTCCATCAAAACACAATATACAAGATAAACTTTCCATTTTGTCTACTGCCTCACCAGTGCACAAAATATACTTGGTCCAAGGCAAAGTATTGCTAACTTGAGCTATTCAAAACTCCTGAACTCTGCCTTCTCTACAATCCACAAATCTTTGTCTTTCTCTTTTGAAAGTATGAATTGCCAAAGTTCAAAGTCTTTCTTTATAACCACAAATCTAAAACTTGTTTCTCTTTAAAATGCAATCTGATATACATCATATTTATAATCTCATTAACTTGAGCAAAGAGACTTCAAAAAAGTACCCATTTATTGGAATTTTTATGATCCTGCTCCTACTACCACTTCTCACCATTTCAGTACCAAACCTCTTTTTTTATCATGTGTTTAATATTATGCAGACTAGGGCTCCACACTGACAGTTAATGAGTTTGAAGCAGAAAATCTCATTTTTTCATATAATTTTTTTTCTCTCCAGTGCTTGACATCTATTTCGTATTACCAGCACAAATAAATGTTATCCATAGGCTCTTTCAATTACACAGTATTTCCCTTTTTACAGTCCTTTTTATAGCTATTAACATTTATTTCAAGAGATACATTCTCTGGGTTTTTTTTTCTGCTTTCTAGTGTGAGGTTAACATGAGTTATACCCTAATTTATGTTTATTAGTGGGTTATGGTTCTGACTGCATCCCCATGAGAAACATTACCGGCTTCCACAACTACCTTCCTGATGATCATAAAACAAATATTGAACAATGAAGGAAGCTTAAAAAAAAAATCTGTCTAAAATTGAGGAATGGCTGCCTAAGTACAGCTGCATCACTATCTGCAGTCTTTTTACTGCTGTGTGTTTTAGATGTAAAAATGTTTAGATTGGAGCACTGGCCCATCTGTGCCAGTCTATACCACTGATTCCATGTCTTTTGGAACAGAAGTTCTGACAATAGTGAGAATAAATAAAGATCCAGGCAAGGAGATGTCATAGCTATTGTTCCTACTGACATCAAAAGCAAAAATCCCATTGACTTAACCAGGAGTTGGATCAGTCTCCTTTTTTTGGTGAAAAACTGTAGATCTGCCAGTTCCACACACAGAATTGCTATGTTCTGCATTTCTGGCACAGAGTCACAATTGCCTAGGCAACAAGTGTATTAAAGTAGATTAGCCACTCAGAATAAGGAGTAACGCTAGCCCTTCTTAATAGGTATAGGAAAACATTAGCATCAGCATTATACTAATTCATTAGACTATCCAACATGCTGTTATGAAAATAATAGAAATATTGTACATGGAGATACAATTTATTTAATAGTGATTTATAGTATATGTGATTTCATGAGAGAATTTTATCAAACAGCAAAGCCCAAAATTCTGCAGGCGCTACAATACCTGTTCTGCCAGTGGCTATGGACCACTTCAGAGTGGCCCAGAGGCTGGTGTCTGTCACACATGTTGCCCAGGGAATGGGAGAGGAGATGGCAGAAAGCTGCCTAGCTGCTGGTTTTTCCTCTGAGCAGAGCAGCATAACTGGGAACTGCTAGTGCCTCCACAGGACTGCCTTCTTTTCCACTTAATGGGTGAATCTGTCACTTTTTTCTTGGCCTCAACAAGATCTTCTGTTTCTGTCACATGCCATGGCTCCTAAGAGATACTGTTAACAATACGACTGAATTTGTGAATCTTTTGCCTAGCAGGGAAAGGGTTTTGGGCTATGCACATAATCAAAAAGGAGCAAAGTCCTTAAAGATGGGAAGGGCTAGGACTGAGCACTTTGCCATGTCCCTGCATCTGGCTGGTCCAATTTCTAGCCAAGAGAATTTTAGTCACCCAGGGAATGTCTTACTGCTGTACGTGGCACAGGGCAGCTAATTAACAGCATGCTTCAGGAAGATGGGAGATTTCACTCGCCTTATGCAGGAATTGAAGCAGGTCTCATGCAACCTGAGTGAATGCTGTATAACAGAGCCCCTGGAAACCAGGACTTACATCACCTCCAGCCACAGAATAAAGGAATGCATCTTAACACTTAGTCATCACTGGCTGTCTTAGGCATCTCATTGTATGAACTTTGATGTATCCCATTTTGAAGCAAATATTTTCTGTGGGATGCTGGACACCAAAATACAGGGCTCTGGATTCTGCTACCTGGCCCAAGCATACACATTCTTCTGTAAAACTATTCCTGTCTATGTGTATTTAAATAATACTGAAATACTTATACCTTGTTATTCTCAATTCCCTGCTCCTTTTCTTTCAGTGTACACAAAAATCAATAAAGAGAGACGAAAACCAGAGCAATGCCGAGATAAGTCATAATCCCAGTAAATACTAAGCAGAGAAACAGGGGCCCTATTTGAGTGAGGACTGAAAAGCTAGGTTGCAGTTATCCAGCCATGTTCATCATTCTCACTTTGTGCTATTTATTTATGAGGTGAAAAATCACCTATGTCCAAGTATCAGTACACTGGTGAAGCATACAGGAATTGTCACTTGCAATAGTTCTGCCAATACAATAAATCTTGCCTCTGCAGCTGAGGCTGTGGAGCCTCCTTTAGACTGAGTTTTCTCTGTTCTTCTATCAGTTACGCAGAAAGGGACTTCAAAATGAAAACATTGTCAACATAGCAGGTCAGTACTAGATCACTGAGGGTAATCTAGACCTTTCAGGGTGTTGATTCATGACCTTTTAAAGGTATCTATTTCCGGACAAAATACATTACAAATGGTCATGAATGAAAGTGAATGCAGAGCTTTACTTAGGTGCCAGTTTATGCTTATCTTGCACAAATATGAGAGGCTACAGTAAATGTCAGCAAGGGTGAATCTCATCCCAGCAAATTATTTCTTTCTCACTTGCAATCACCTTTAGGTCTGTATATTTTTTGAACTGTCCATGACTAACATTAGAGAAAGACTTTTTTTTATACAAGCTGTTGTGAACTAGAGATCTTACATGAATTAACAAACAGAAAAAAAGGTGCATGCCCTAACTATTTTTGTTTATCTTTTGAAAATGTTTCTTAGCATAATGTTTTTCATATTTCCATAAAAGTAGATTGGTGATGGTGTGATTAGATAGGTAAGTTACTTTGTCATTAAAATGATTCCAGCAATAGCATGAATAACGCCAACTGGATACCTGAGACAGCCTTGATCTGAAGAGTCAGTTACATACAGACAGAGATCAAAAGGGGAATAATAATAGACAAATTGCATACCATTTATACAAATAGAAGAATATCTATATAATTACAAAAAATACAAAACTAAAATTTATTAGAAATCACTATAAACCAAATAGCCAGAGTGAATTTTAGAGGTAACCTGAATGTGGATAAGGTGGGATTCTCATGGCAGCTTGAATCATGCATACAGGGAGACACATTTGTGACTAGAAAGCATTATACCAAAACCTGGTGAATATAAGTGCTTGTGAGCACTGGCACAGTGGAAGAAAATTGGAATAATACAGGAAAAGAGTAAGTAAAGAGAGGTTTGAGATTTGTTATAATGCAAGCATAGACAATATAAAATGAGATTTTAAACTTCTCTAGGCAGAGGTTAGCAACAATGTCATGCAGAAACTAAAGAAAGATAAAGTAGGAGGATGATCTTGTGATAATCAATATGAATGAAAAGAAAGAGAGACAGCTGTAGAAAGAGAGTACCTTGGAAATATCGAGGGAGAGAGTGACTTAAATATGACCTGGAAGTGAATTACAAAGTCACCAATACAGCACAGAAATCTGCTCAAACCCATGCTGTCCCCTTGGGATTCACTGTTGTGACAGTCACAGGAGTACAATCAAGCCTTCAGCAGACTTAGATTAGTACCCAGTTTAAGTAAGACAACATCATAAACATGATAGAGGGTGCTTTTCAAAAGGGCAGACTCATGAAGTCAGTAGTGGAGACTGCTGAAAGACATAACTTTTAAGTACATCACACACTCTTAAACATATGACCCCAAACACCTATGGGAAATCACAATTAAAATGTGGTCTTTGAAATCTCTCACTCACACAGACTATTTATTTTGAGGTACATTTGTCTCTGGTTAAACTAAGGATTTGAAGTGAAATGAGATGGTCTTCAAATGGTCAGGAAAATTAAGTTTGGAAAAAAATACACAAGAAAGAATGATTAGCTGGATTTAAGGAGCTTTTGGGCTCCCTCCCCCAACTCACACAATTGATTCAAGTTGACCTGAACTCACGATATTTTGGTGTTGAAGAACAAATCATAAAAACATGAAGAACAGTGTAAATGCTTCTGATGGAAAAAGATGCTCCTGATGGAAGTAAATTTAGGTAAAGTACTTTTCAGTTAGGTAAGTCCCTTTTCTTAAATATTGACACCAAAAGTTTGGTCTGGTTAAAGAGAATGATAGGATAGTATCCATTCACTATTTTAATTTTGGTAGCAATTTAAGAGTCATTGAAAGTTACAGGAAAATGAAATCGCACTTCCTCTTACAGTTAGAGTATGGCTCTTCCAAGGGATCTACAAGACTGCATATTTATATTTGTATTACTGCTGACTTACGCTAATACATATAAGAATTAGATGAAAATTTTTTATTTTAGTGTTTCTAAATCATCCCACGTGTTCTCATTCGACTCAAATTTTAACAAAATTTTCCCTAAGTGTCTCAAATGTGAGGCACCCTTAGTGAACAGCCATCAATCAAGATGCTGGCTTACTGGTTTTGTCCAGTGTCATCTCAGAGGCTCCAGAAAAGAGAACAGGACTTTAGTCCTCTGCCCTGGAAATCTCCTTTCCTCACTTAGCAACCACCTCTTCTCCTCATGAAGGTCTGCCTAATTCCTGCCTAACTTCTGCAGTTAATGAGGATGAGGTTTGGCAAGCCCGAACTGTTCCCATATAACCCCGATTCATATATGGGACATGCTACTAGTGCAGTGGATGAAAATAAACACACTTTTAAAAGTAAGCTATCATGTGATAATGTTGGAATTTTCATAAACGTTTATCAAGAATCACCTCTACTTCAACAAACATCACATTAAATTCCTTAACAGATATAAACCACCAAATTTTGCCCCGGTCCCTTTCTTAGAAATGGCAAGATAATTTGCTTTGAAACTCTGTAAGACAAAACAAAGTTTTGTGCAAGCACTAGAAATACTAAAGCTGGGGCACTACAGATTTTTGTCCTGTATTCCCTAAACCCCATCACTCCCGTATTTTTGCTCAGCTTTTCATTTAGTCACCAGTCTTCATGAATGTTGAAGAAATTTCATACTTTTGAGACCTATAATTCTCTGGAAAAGTGAAGGCTTGGCGCAAATTAGCCAAGGTACCCAAAACAGGAAAGAAGAATTACAGATTACAGCCTGACCACATAATTTTTTTTTGTTATTTTGTTAAGAAAATAAGAGAATAAAACCATCATATTGATGTTGCCGTGGTTTAGCCTCAGACGGCAACAAAGAACCACGTGTCGCTCGCTCGTGCCTTCCAAACACAGGAAGAATCGTAAGAAAAGGCAAGACTCTTGGGTTGAGACAAAGGCAGTTTAATAGAACAGCAAAGGGAACAGGCAAACAACAACAACAACAACAACACGGATAGGGGAATATACAAACGCGATTACGGAACCGCCGCTCCCCCCGCCGCTCGCCGCTCGCCGGCCGGACCGGGGCCGCCCCAGCCCGCTTTTAAGCAGCAACTTCCTGCCCCCTCCCCCGGCAGCTCAGGGTGGGCGTGGCTCACATGGCATGGAATACCAGGAAAAGTTAACCCTATCCCCACCGGAACCAGGACATTATCCACCCCTTATTCCATACCATCTATGCCATGCCCAGCAGGTTCCAATGAATTGCCACCACTTTCCCCTGTTATATATATATATATACACACATATAATACCCTTAGTTTATGGGTCATCCCTCCAAAGTGTCCGTTGAGTTCTTTTAATCCACGGCTTTGGGCTCCATCTGTTAGAACAGTCTCTCAGGGCAGGTGAGATGCTGGGTGGTGCTGGTCTGTTGCATGCTGTATTTTTCGGAGCTTGTGACTGGTGCACCTGGTGTGGCTCATGCACGCAGTCTGTAGGCTGAAGATGTAGATCTTGAGGAAACTGCTATAACAGCACACAATCTGATTCATTGGCTATTCTCGCCCAAAATCAGATCTCCATGAGGTACACATCGGACTTCCCCATCCTTCCGCATCACCCACCAAGTGCACCCAGGTCCTTGGGCAAAAGCAATCCCACGGATGGGTTTGCCTTTGCCTGAGGCAGGACTAACCCAGACTGTCTTCCCTAGCATATTCTTCATGTGCACTACGGGGACTTTATCCCCTTCTACAGTACGTGGAAGTTTTGATTGGGCAGGGCCAGCCCGATTGTTAGATCCCCTGGTGTTAACTAGCCAGGTAGCTTTTGCTAAATGCGTATCCCAGTGTTTGAAAGTCCCACCACCCATTGCTCTCAGTGTAGTTTTTAACAGTCCATTGTATCGTTCTATCTTCCCAGAGGCTGGGGCGTGATAGGGGATGTGATACACCCACTCGATACCATGCTCTTTGGCCCAGGTGTCTATGAGGCTGTTTCGGAAATGAGTCCCATTGTCCGACTCAATTCTCTCTGGGGTACCATGTCGCCACAGGACTTGCTTTTCAAGGCCCAGGATAGTGTTCCGGGCAGTGGCATGGGGCACAGGGTATGTTTCCAGCCATCCAGTGGTTGCTTCCACCATTGTGAGCACATAGCGCTTGCCTTGACGGGTTTGTGGCAGCGTGATATAATCAATCTGCCAGGCCTCCCCATATTTGTATTTCAGCCATCGCCCTCCATACCAAAGAGGCTTCAAACGCTTGGCTTGTTTGATCGCAGCGCATGTCTCACATTCATGGATGACCTGTGCAATAGTGTCCATGGTCAAGTCCACCCCTCGGTCACGAGCCCATCTATATGTCGCATCTCTTCCTTGATGGCCTGAGGAGTCATGGGCCCACCGAGCTATGAATAGTTCACCCTTATGTTGCCAGTCCAGATCCACCTGAGCCACTTCAATCCTAGCGGCCCGATCCACCTGCTGGTTGTTCTGATGTTCCTCCGTGGCCCGATTCTTTGGTACGTGGGCATCTACATGGCGTACTTTCACAACCAGATTCTCTATCCGGGCAGCAATATCTTGCCATAGGTCAGCAGCCCAGATGGGTTTGCCTCTGCGCTGCCAGTTGCCCTGCTTCCACTGCTGTAACCATCCCCACAGAGCATTTGCCACCATCCATGAGTCAGTGTAGAGATAAAGTACTGGCCATTTTTCTCGCTCAGCAATGTCCAAAGCCAGCTGAATAGCCTTCACCTCTGCAAACTGGCTCGATTCACCCTGTCCCTCACTGGCTTCTGCAACCCGTCGTGTAGGACTCCACACAGCAGCCTTCCACTTTCGATGCTTTCCCACAATACGGCAGGACCCATCAGTGAACAGGGCATATTTCTTCTCATTTTCTGGCAGTTTATTATATGGTGGGGCCTCTTCTGCACGCGTCACCTCCTCCTCTGGTGACATTCCGAAATCCTTGCCTTCTGGCCAGTCCATGATCACTTCCAGAATTCCCGGGCGACTGGGGTTTCCCATTCGAGTTCGCTGCGTGATCAGTGCAATCCACTTACTCCATGTAGCATCGGTTGCATGATGTGTGGTGGGGACCCTTTCTTTGAACATCCAACCCAGCACCGGCAGTCGAGGTGCTAAGAGGAGCTGTGCTTCTGTACCAACCACTTCCGAAGCAGCTCGAACCCCTTCATATGCTGCCAATATCTCTTTTTCTGTTGGAGTGTAGCGGGCTTCGGATCCTCTGTATCCACGACTCCAAAACCCTAGGGGTCGACCTCGAGTCTCCCCTGGTGCTTTCTGCCAGAGGCTCCAGGTAGGGCCGTTCTCCCCGGCTGCGGTGTAGAGCACATTTTTAACATCTTGTCCTGCCCGGACTGGCCCCAGGGCCACTGCATGGACTATTTCCTGTTTGATTTGTTCAAAAGCTTGTCGTTGCTCAGGACCCCATTTAAAATCATTCTTCTTCCGGGTTACTTGATACAGAGGGCTTACAATTTGACTGTAATCTGGGATATGCATTCTCCAAAAACCCACAATACCTAAGAAAGCCTGTGTTTCCTTTTTACTAGTTGGTGGAGACATAGCTGCTATTTTGTTGATCACATCCATTGGAATCTGACGGCGTCCATCTTGCCATTTTATTCCTAAAAACTGGATCTCCTGCGCAGGTCCCTTGACCTTACTTCGCTTTATAGCAAAACCAGCGTTCAGAAGGATTTGGACTATTTTACTCCCTTTCTCAAAAACTTCTTCTGCTGTGTTTCCCCATACAATGATGTCATCAATGTACTGCAGATGTTCTGGAGCTTCACCCTGTTCCAGTGCAGTCTGGATCAGTCCATGGCAAATGGTGGGGCTGTGTTTCCACCCCTGGGGCAGTCGATTCCAGGTGTATTGGATGCCCCTCCAAGTGAAAGCAAACTGTGGCCTGCACTCTGCTGCCAAAGGGATTGAGAAAAATGCATTCGCTATATCAATCGTGGCATACCACTTGGCTGCCTTGGACTCCAGTTCGTACTGGAGTTCTAGCATGTCCGGCACAGCAGCACTCAGCGGTGGCGTGACTTCATTCAGACCACGATAGTCTACAGTTAGCCTCCACTCTCCATTAGATTTTCGCACCGGCCATATGGGACTGTTAAAGGGTGAGCGAGTCTTGCTGATCACTCCTTGAACCTCTAGTTGACGAATCAGCTCATGGATGGGAATCAGAGAGTCTCGGTTAGTGCGATACTGCCGCCGATGCACCGTTGTGGTAGCAATCGGCACCTGTTGTTCTTTGACCCTCAACAACCCCACAACAGAAGAATCCTCTGAGAGACCAGGCAAGGCAGACAACTGTTGGCAGGGGCCGCCGCAGGGGCTGCAGCAGCTGCAGGGGCCGCCGCAGGGGCTGCAGCAGGGGCTGCAGCAGCCGCAGGGGCCGCCGCAGGTCTGGTTTCCATCTCTTCCCCTTGAGGGTGCTGCATAATTCTGAGCAGTGCCTGGTAGATACTGGCCAGGGCCCAGCACAGCGCGGTGAGTTGTGCCTCTCTAGAATAGCCACAGCATTTTCCCTTCAAATATTCTACCACTTTATCAGGGTCCTGTAATTGTTCAGGGGTGAAGTCCCAGACCATTGGAGGTGAGTAGTTCTCTAGGTACCTGCCCATGCTCTCCCACATGCCATGCCACCCCTGACTATCCAGCCTCGGAGCAGATCTCCGGGTGGTAGTCTTAAATAGTCGCTTAACCCAAAACAAGACCTGGAACGTATTCAGGAGACATAGCACTACGAACACGCTAGTTTGAGTATCCCAAGGATATTCAAAATTCTCAAAAGCTGTCATACCTGACCCGAAGGAGAAAAGGGAGGCAAAAGGGCTGGGGAAATTATTAACAAATTCTGAGAGACGGTGTCCAATGTACGGACAGGACAGCAAAACCGCATAAACACCCCAAAATAGCCGTCTGAACAGTGATGTTATCATATCATAAACAGATATCGCACAGGACAGCAGAATAATAATCCTCATCCCTGTTCCAGACATGGTAAACAGCATCGCAGGGAGTACATAAGCCATATAGGAATTTATGTAACACAGCCATGAGAACAAACCAAGCAACATGATGACCAGTGACTACTTACCTAATAAAATAAATGCATACAAAAAAAAAACCAAAACCGTTTTTTCCACGTTCTAGTTGGATTCTGTCGTTATCTCAACCCTTCGAGCCCCACGTTGGGCGCCAAAAGGACTGCCGTGGTTTAGCCTCAGACGGCAACAAAGAACCACGTGTCGCTCGCTCGTGCCTTCCAAACACAGGAAGAATCGTAAGAAAAGGCAAGACTCTTGGGTTGAGACAAAGGCAGTTTAATAGAACAGCAAAGGGAACAGGCAAACAACAACAACAACAACAACAACAACACGGATAGGGGAATATACAAACGCGATTACGGAACCGCCGCTCCCCCCGCCGCTCGCCGCTCGCCGGCCGGACCGGGGCCGCCCCAGCCCGCTTTTAAGCAGCAACTTCCTGCCCCCTCCCCCGGCAGCTCAGGGTGGGCGTGGCTCACATGGCATGGAATACCAGGAAAAGTTAACCCTATCCCCACCGGAACCAGGACAGATGTGACTAGTAAAACACGGCCAAAGACAGTGTGTGGCCTATTTCAGACTGAACTATTAGTGTGGACAAGACTTAACTGGTTCAATATAGGGTCAAATACTGGGAATTATGGGCCATTGATGGCTGTCAGGCCCTTAGAAACACTAATTAAACCATAGTCCCCAAACATCAATTCACAGACACACGCATAGAAAAGAACCCATACAACTAACAGTCTAAACCTTGATTACAGCCAGAGTACAATTTGCACTGACGTTCATGAGAACTTTGGCTAAATAAAATCACTTTAAATGACACAGCCTAGTGAGTCTTACTTACAGTAAATCTTAGAGACAAAGATAGTCATTCTCCTCATTCAAATTGCCATAAAATAGTGGTAACTGCATTTGAAAAAGGGTAATAAAGCTGTTGAGGTATTCCATCCTGAACATAGAATCCTGCTTCTAAGAAAAACAAGAAGTTTTATAACACACCATGAATAAATGTATTTATTTTTTCAAAAAATATCATAAGATTGACTTTAGTTATTGTAAAAACTGATAAATATGAATGTGAAGATGAATAAAATATAAGGTCATCAGCAACTCACCCTATTTGATGAACTTTGATCATGTAATAATGTTTGCATTTGTTTCTCAGATATGAATGGAGATGGAATTCAAGATAAGATATTAATCATAATTAAACTGACTATGACAGGTCTATGCTGACAAATTCTTAACGACCACAAAGAATGCTTAGCCATAATGAACTGCTTCATTCATTAATTTCCTCATTAAGAGGGCCTTCACTTAATAAGTTCAGCAAAAAGTTGATATAATATTGTATTTGTATTCTATTTTTTATCAATTTCCACTTCAGTGGTATATTATTTGGAAAATGAAATAAATCATTTAAAACATATAATTGCTTGTATATATTCATATAGTAATTCCCCAAGTGATGCTGTGTTTGTAAGTTGTCAGTGTGCATATTAATTTGTCATACCCACCAATCTCATGTTCATTTATTTACCACTAGCCATTGAGAAGCAGATTAAAAAGGACATGCTGCCCCTTCTTTGAAAGTTTTATTAAGGCCAAATAGGCCAAACAGTATATTCCAATTGAATCCTGCTGGTTGCCAGGACTTGAAAATTACTAATTACGGTTCTAAGTGACTTAATATGTTTGTATGCATGATTATTTATGAATACATGTTAAGTACCACATAACACTTTCTCATTTCAATATTAAAACATATTAATTGGTCAGTATGTACAGGTTCATGTGAACTTGTTGAATACCATTAATTTAGAAATGTGTGTCATATTGATAAAAACTGGTGATGGCCTTGTGCAGAATAAACAAAAAATGAGCTAAAAATCCACATTCCTTTTCCTTGTTCTTCTCTTCCCTCCTTCTCATGACCAACCCAGACCCTCATAAATACCTATATTACTACTACACAGAGAAGTTAGTAGCTAAGCTTCTGTTTTTTCAAAGCAATAGCAGCACACACCAACACTGCACATACCCAAGGGAAAAAGCATATTGTTCCTGCCTTTCCCAGAAACTACTCAGAATCAGAGAATCACATAATCATTGAGGCAGGAAAGCACTGAGATCATCTTGTGCAACTCTCTGCTCAAGTAGGGTCACCTAGAACAGGTTGCCCAGGACCACGTCCAGTTGCGTTTTGACTATCTCCACAGAAGAAAACTCCACAACCTCTCAGCGCAACCTCTGCCAGTGTTTGGCCATCCCCACAGTATAAAAATGTTTTCTTGTGTTCACATTAAATTTCATGTCTTTTAATTTGTGCCCATTGCCCATTGCCTGTCAGTGGGCACGAGTGGGCTCCCTCTTCTTCAATCCCTCCCATCAGGCTGTTACACACACGGATAAGATCTCCCCAAGCCTTCTCTCCAGGCTGGACAGTCCCAGCTCTCTCAGCCTTTCCCCATATGAAAGATGCCACAGTTGCTTTATCATCTTTGTGGCCCTGCACTGGATTCACTCCAGTATGGCTATAACCTTCCTTTACTGGGGAGCCCAGCACTGCACCCAGCACTCCAGTTGTATCTCACCAGTGCTGAGTAGAGAGGAAGGATCACCTCACTCAGTCTGCTGGCAGCACTCTGTCGATTGCAGCTTTGGAGATTGTTGGCTCATGTTCAACCTGATGTCTAGCAGGACCCTCAGGTCCTTTTCTGCAAAGATGCTTTCCAGCTAAGCAGCCCCCACCATGTACCAGTGTGTGAGGTTGTTCGTCCCAAAGGGCAAATCTTTGCATTACCCTTTTTTTGAGCTTTAAAATTTAAAAAAATTATCCTCTGGACCCATTCAAGACCTTCAAAACCAGCTTTCCTCCCAGTAAGAGGCCTAACTGCAATTTTTTTTTGCCAAGAGTCCCACTGCTAGGAAGGAAACTTTTCTGGGAACTGAAGAGAAAGGTGGTGTACACCTAGGAGCTGTCTGAGAGTGGAAAATGGTACAAAGCAGTGGACATCAAGTAGCTTATCGAGTTAAAAGAAAAATACGAAATGTCTTTCTGAGTATTACTCACACTGTGAAGAGTGAAGTAAAGGAGCATCTGCCCCAGCACAGCCTCTGATGAATGAACCTTAATGCAACCGGTGACACTATTACTTTAAAAAGTTCAAGCGTAACAACGCCTGTTAATTCTGTATGAAAGTCCTTATGATCTCTATTAAGCAACTTTTTACAACTTCCTGTATTTCATTAATGTTTTTAAAGTAAGTTTTTTTCTATTAAAAGAGTAGTAAGCCTCAAAAAACAACCTTTGCAGAAGTTACTGGGTTTGTTGCCTTGAAAATAAATGGCCAGTCCTAAGTGCTTGTCCAACAACAGATTTGACTGAGATTCTTTGTCAAAATCTGTTTTAATTACTTTTACATACCTGAAAGAAGAATTTAGCGTACTGATTCTACATCTTCAACAGACAGTTAATCACAGCAGCTTCAGATAAATAATAAGAACATTGTCCTGCAGTTACAAATAAAACCACACAGATTATAAATGTTTCAGGTATTTTCTCTAAATTGGAGGTCACTGCAAAAAGATGTTAAGATAATAAATCTACCAAATAAACATATTCTCCTGGCACTCAGCAGGGGCCCGCTTGGGATCATTTATCTCCAGTTCATTATCTTGTCTGCATTATTCAGTGGCCTGGTTCATGCTCAATGGGCTTCAAACAACTTTTAACGGCTGAAGTCTTCCTCAGTTTTGACTTACTCTCTCACTTTGTAATAAAAAGTTGAAAGTTGCTCAAATTACTATGGTGAATTAATGTAATTAATGCCATGGTTCAATGTTCCTTATTTATATGGTACTGTGGATGTTCAACTTGGAATTAGCTAATATACATGGCAAATTTCCATTTAAGCATCATTACATTCACTTTCCTGTATGAATAACAGTTGTTAATTAAAAGGTATGTGATGCACCCTTGAGATATATGTATACTTGTGAAATTATTATTATTGTCTTAAAATTAAAAATATATAGTATCTTATTTTACAAAGATTTATTTTATGTAAAAGAAGAACAAAATATCAACAGGTTGAAATAAATAAAACTCTGAACAAGTACAATCTTATTTGCATATATTTGTAATGTAAGAGTACTTAAAAATACAAAGATCACATATTCCTGAAGCATGAGCAGGACACATTTCAATCTAAGTGTGTCAAAAGGTAACTGTAATATTGGGCTTACATGGCAAGGTTTTGTTAGTGGGGGGTGATAACTAGGTGGCTTCTGTGAGAAGCTGCTAGCAGCTTCCCCCACGTCCAACAGAGCCAATGCCAGCCGGCTCCAACATGGACCCACCGCTGACCAAAGCTGAGTCCATCAGCGACGGTGGTAGATCCTCTGGGACAACATATTCAAGAAGGGGAAAAAACTGCTGCACAGCAGCAGCCTGAAAGAGAGGTGAGAATATGTGAGAGGAACAACTCTGCAGATACCGAGATCAGTGAAGAAGGAGGGGGAGGAGGTGCTCCAACCACCGGAGCAGAGATTCCCCTGCAGCCTGTGGTGAAGACCATGGTGAGGCAGGCTGTGCTCCTGCAGCCCATGGAGGTCCATGGTGGGGCAGATACCCACCTGTAGCCTGTGGACACCTCTACAGGCTACTTCTTCTCACACTGGAGCAGGTGGACACCCAAAGGAGGCTGTGTTCCTGTGGTAAGCCTCTGCTGGAGCAGAATCCTGGCAGGACCTGTGACCTGGTGGAGACAGGAGCCCATGCTGGGGCAGGTTTGCTGGGAAGACTTGTGAGCCCATGGGGGACCCACTCTGGTGCAGTCTGCTCCTGAAGGACTGCACCTCGTGGAAGGGCCCCACACTGGAGCCATCCGTGAAGAACTGCAGCCTGTGGGAAGGACCCACTGGTCTGGCTGAGATGGAGTTAATTTTCCCTGTAGCAGCCCACCTAGTTCTGTGTTTTGTATTGGTAGCTGAAAAGGTGTTGATAAGACATCAGTGTTTTGGCTACTGCAGAACAGTGCTCACACAACATCAGGGCTGTCTCTCCTCCTCCTGTCCCGTCTAGTAGGCCCATCTAGGGCAGATCTTAGGAGGGAACATAGCCAGGACAGCTGACCCAAACAGATCAGAGGGATATTCCATACCATATGACATCTGCTCAGAAATAAAAGCTAAGAGAAAGGAGGAGGAGGGGTGACATTCATGATTACGTTTGTCTTCCGGAGCAACTGCTGTGCATACTGAAGACTCACTTCCTGGGAAGTGGCTGGACATCACCTGCAGATGGGAATGAAGAGAAGAGAATAAATCTTATGTTTTCCTTTGTTTTCACACATAGCCCTTGCTTTTGTTTTATTATGCTGCCTTTAGCTTGACCCACAATTTTCTTCCATCTTATTTTTCACTCTGCTGTCCTTCTGAGGAGAGGAGTGATAGAGCAGCTTGGTGGGCACCCGATATCCAGCCAGGGTCAAGGCACTACACCCACGTTGGAGAAGTTCGTGAAGGACTGTCTCCTGTGGGTGGGATCCCATGCTGGAGAAGGGAAAGGGTGTGAGGAGGAAGGAGCAGCAGAGACAACGTGTGATGAACTGACCACAGCCCCCATTCCCCAACTACCTGCACCGCTCGGGGGGAGGAGGTAGAGAATTCGGGAGTGAAGTTGAGCCCAGAAAGAAGGGAGGGGTGAGGGGAAGGTGTTTTAAGATTTGGTTTAACTTCTTATTACCCTGCTCTGACTTTTACTTGGCAATAAATTAAATTAATTTCCCTTGGTCAAGTCTGTTTTGCCCATGGTGGTAACTGACAAGTGATCTCCCTGTCCTTATCTTGACCCATGAGCCTTTCATTCTATTTTCTTTCCCCTGTCCAGCTGAGGAGGGGAGTGACACAGCGGCTTTGGTGGGCAGCTGGCATCCAGCCAAGGTCAACCCACCATATACTGGTTTTATCATTCCCGCAGTTCCAAAAAAGCTTCTTGAAAATTGTTAGCTCTTATTGTCAATTTCAGCATTAGTTTACTTGACGGTTATGTTTGCTAAATGGACTCTTGCCCTGGGAAGAAAGATAGGGGATTATCATTGGTTTTGGGCTAGAAGATACATATTTTGGATTTATGAAAAAACATATTTATTTTTGTTCTAAGGAAAATGGATTAATGTAAATCTGAATTCCAAATACATTAATTTGGAAGGCATTTCTCAACATGAAATTCCAGGATTTACAGACTTTTGTTTGTTTGTTTGTTTGTTTGTTTGTTTGTTTTTTTACTGGAGACGCAACAAAATACATTATTGCATTTGAAACAGCTAGACTCCAGACAGAGGAAACTCATACTTAAATAATTCCAAAGTAAATACACAACATCCTATGCATTTATCACTGTAAAGTTATGGGGGGGAGGGGGGGAGAAAAAGAAAAACATACAAATTCAAGTTTCTTTTTAATCTGCAGATTTATCAGAGATCTTAAGACTGGCAAGATTTGTGTCAGACCACGATCATGTCTCTCCACACTATCACATCTGGATGTTTCATCTATTACCAGAACAAGCTGTAATTTGACTCCTGGTGATAAGTTTTGATAGCTACGTAAAAGCAGTAGAGACTACACAAACTCCATGAGCCAAATAGCTGTATTTAAATGTATGTCATACGGAAGACCGTATACCAATGTAAAATCAATATACTTTTTTTTCTCTCTCAGATTAGAATATACAGTATCACAAAAGCTGAAACTTTGGAAAACTGAAGGGGTAATAAATATACTTATATATCCATGTCGAATTTATTCCATGCTTATAATTGCATACTAATTTGTAAAGTTTCACCGCTGAGAAAGAACACATTCTGCAGTTTAAAGACCATGGCAGTGAATGTATTTCAGCACCAGGTGGTATAAAGTTGGTTCACTAGAGGTTGTAACTGAATATAGAACAAAACAAAGTCCTTTGGAAGCAAGGAACTTTGCAGGAACTGCCAAGAATGCATGCTAACACAGAACGGGGGTAAAAAACAACTACACAGAAGAGCTGATAAAGGTAGCTGAGGGACCTAGCAAATGCCAATTATTTAATCCTATTAATTTTTTTACAATTAAACAACCACCAAACTTCTAATAACAAGTGCTGGGATAACAGTACTGTCAAGTCTGAAAAATAAAAGTGTTGTGAATTAAAAAGGATTTGCAAAGAAACAGGCCCTCACCGTTTTTCATTAAGAATTTCCCATTAGCATAACTCCTGTCATGGTGTCATTCAGTAGTTTTACCACACCATGATCCTCCTACAAAATTAACAGTTGAACCTTCCACTTCTGTTTCCTTTCTAAAAATACATGAAAACGAACAAAAGTCAAACAAATTTTGCTTTGAAAAGCAAGAAGTGTCATAACACTGTTTTTAACTCTGTTTCACATCTATCTGAAGTTACTGCAATTTGCAAGCTGTGCACTTGTATTGTATCCACCTCCCTGGAAGGATATACCTGTGCCAAAGCTACAGATGAATAGACTTACAGAGGACAGCTTCATTCATGCTTTTGAACCCTTGAATATTTAATAGCATACCAAGAGGAAAGAGGCCCAATAAGACAAGTGAAAAAAGATACTTGAGGAAGAGACAAAGAGAGGAAAAAAGCAGAAATATTGCAGATCTTGGGCTGCCTGTAGCTGAGGAAGGAAGTCTTCTGTGTGAGGACATGAATTTTTGTACAGTAAGTGTAATTGTCTGCTGGCTTACAACAGAGCTTTGTTGAGATGTGTGCAAGGGAAACATACTTAAAATTAAAAATGTATGTTATGAAAGAGCTGACATAAAAAAGGCCAGGCTTTAAAACACATTTGGGCTGCAATCCTGAGATTTCCTCTTGCACTTGGCATGCTGGGAAAAAAAGCAGGAACTAAAAAATGTGAATGTATATATAATAGTACTGTTTCTTAAAGTGTTCCTCCTCACTGAGATAAATTTGTTATGAAGAAAATACATAAGAGTTTTAATACTGGCCAAAGGGTCTCTCTAAATTTTTGGTACTTCTTTAGACTATGTGAAAACACAAATCTTTTACAGTCTTTTCTAATAGAGATGATTAATTTATTTCAATGTGATTGACATGTTAATAGAATTTCAACATTTTAAAACATTTTTAAAAATTATTTTCAAAAGCACAGTTTTCTCAGGCTGTGGTAAAACCAGTTTACTGTGTAGATGTTTTTGAATAACAGAATAAGTAAGAGCTGTGGTGCATTGGCTTATATCATTTTCCCCCTACTGATTAGGTAATCCAGCAAGAAATCGTGATATTACAGCAGTGATCACTCTCAAGAGCCTTTACATTCCACTGTGTACTAAGAAATTAATTTGAATGGGATTAGGAAAGACCATGCAAGAGAAGACTAATGGCAATGATAGATAAGGTAAACCAAAAATAGAAGTAAGAGACAAAAACGATGAAACATTACTAGACATGAAAATTCATCACTCATATAGTCAAGAAACCAATCCAGATGTTCTCATGCTTCACTGATTTGCATTTATTATGTGATTTTTTTTTTTTGTTAGAGACAATATGCCTTCAAAATCAAGGTCTAAATTTTATTTTTTCATTTATATAATTTTGCAGAGTTGCTCGTCCTCAGAAACAAATACCACAGAGCTAGAGCAGCTGTGACAGCAGTTGAATAATACATGTTCTTCTGTCAAAGGTTGGTAAAAAGGGAGACTATATCAGCTGTAAAGAGACAAATGCAATCACACAAAGAGTTATCAGCTTTATGAACTGAGGAGTCTTGACACTACTTGACATTCTTTCTCAATTACCAGTCTCTGGTTTCTCCCGTTGATTGAACAGCACTACAAAATATCTCAAGTAAATGAGTGGATTTCGTGAACCCATCATTGTGTAAGTAGCATGCTTCACTCTTCAACAAAGTTGAGTTAGCCAGCAAAGCACTAAATGCTAATTTATATTTGACAGTAGCCACAGACTTTTGAAAATGCACCTTTCCACTCTTTCACATGTTTAGTTTTGAAGAAAGAACTCACTGTTTTGCTGCAATAACTAAGAATATTCTAATTAGCTTTGAAAAAAGGACATTTAACTTACGGTGATCTGCAGTAGCAGATGACTGAAAGCGTTAATTGTCCTCTTTCACATTTCTTCGAGTTATGGCTCCAGGTAGACTTGTTTGGAGGGTGAATTCCACAGTGTATAAAATGTTGTGGAAGAACAACTTGTTCTTAGACCTGCATATTGATTTGGGGTAAAGGATTTATTTTAGAATCATTGTTATAGCCTACTTATATTAGGAATCTAGGGAAGTTTCTTGTGAAATTCACCAATCACTTGATGAACCAGAGAATCAGTTGATCAAACCGGATTGATTAATCAAATGCAGGATTGATTAAAAAGGCTTGGGACTTCCTGAACTGAATTTAATTTTGGAAATGAATCGTACCCAGTTTTCAGTAGTATTCAATGACAGTAGACAGGTAGGTATAATAATTCATTTTCTTTGCTGTTCAAACCTCTAGTATTAATGGGTGATACTTTCATTAGAGACACTTGGATATTTGCACTTTTCAAAGCACTAATTTTGTATTCTGTTCTTCTACTAGCTGGGTGGCATTCAGATCCCTAAACAATATTCTTCAACATTCCCCTGATCAGTGCAACATAGAATCTTTCTTACACAAACAAATCTTATCCAACAAATCTGGTCTTTTTTTCTTTTGATTCCTGTGAATTTATTACGGCCACTTAGTCCACCTTGAAGTTCACAAGTTTCGTCCTTTTTTTTTCACTACTCTTCCTGTTGGACAGAGGAAAAAAATAAAAAGCTTCACAGCTGTTCTATTTAGAAGCTAGTGAAGCAGGTTCCTGAACATGCTGTTGCAACACATAAAAAAATATTGTTATCAGTTCAATTGTTGTATTTTTCTTTCATTTCCTTCCCTCATTGTATGACTGTTGGACTGTCAGCAGCTACAGAGAAGCAAATCAAATGATTTAACAGGAAAAGAATATCACACAACATCATCATGTCACTGAATAAACATCAATATACCACTGTATAAAACCCATGGTTCACTTGCATCTTTGTCGGTGTTTTAACCCTAGCCAGGGACTAAGCACCACACAGCTGCTCACTCACTCTCCCCAGTGGGATGGAGGAGGGAATCGAAAGAGTTAAAGTGAGAAAACTCGTGGGTTGAGATAAAGACAGTTTAATTGGTAAAGCAAAAGTTGCGCATGCAAGCAAAACAAGCAATTCATTCACCACTTCCCATTGTCAGGAAGACCTTCAGCCATCTTCAAGAAAGCAGGGCTCCGTCACACACATAATAGTTACTTGGGAAGACAAAATGCCAAAATTTCAAACGTCTTCCCTTTCCTTCTTCTTCCCCTAGCTTCATATGCAGAGCATGACAGCATATGGTTTGGAATATTCCTTTGGTCAGTTGGGGTCAGCTGTCCTGGCTGTGTCCCCTCCCAACCTCTTATGTACCCCCAGCCCACTCTCTGGTGGGGCGGTGTGAGGAGCAGAAAAAGCCTTGACTCTGTGTAAGCACAGCTCAGCAATAACTAAAACTTCCCTGCACTATCAACACTGTTTTCAGCACAAATCCAAAACACAGCCTCATATTAGCTACTATGAAGAAAATTACCTCTATGCCAGCCCAAACCAGGACAATCTTGAACTGATAAACTAGAAAAACAAAATAAAGACAATAAGGATAATGAAAGTTGTGGTATGGTTTGTCCAAGGAGAAACTAAATAAATTAAGATCCTTCAGGCTTATAAAGGCCCAGATGAGGCAAAATATGCAAAAGGCTTTTAAAATCATGAGTAGCTTCCAGTTTTTTTTTCACAATACCCCAACCTTACATCAAAATAGCTACACTACAATTTTTTAAATTTAAACTCTTCGAAGGATGCTGATATCACAAAACTATTATTTAATGATGTGTGAGGTTCATTATACTTCTCCCAGCTCCTCTCTGATTCACTGTAATTTATATTAACTAGAGAGCACTCTTTCTGTCTTTAACTTCAGCAGGACCTGTTGAGCTATCTACTCAAAGCTAGCTTTAGTGTGTGGCCCTGGATATGACTTCCAGAAAGGACTGTAAATTATTCCAATGAGTTGCTGCGCATGAGTGTGCTATTGTATTAAAAATGTGCAGAGAGTATAATGTGTTTACTCCTGCCTTTATACAACACCAAAATTAAAATCTAGAAATCAAGCATTAAACCTCCTGCACCTGTACTTGCTGGTTCATTGCTCAAGTCCCAAGATGGGTTCCCATCCATCCTGCAGAACTAGAAACAGGCTGATACACTGAGAAGAACTGGACCTCGGATTTAAGTGTTCCCACCAACCTCCACGGAAGCACTACCCTCATTCTGAACTACCCTGGAATCAACATATAAGGTATCTTCCATCACCATTAATACTTTAATCTGTTGATATGCCCATTCAGAAACAGCATCTATCTTCTAAACACGTGCTGCAGAAAAGTTTCGGAGATGGCAGTATGCAGAACAAAACATCATTATACATGTGGGTTTATATTATCAGGGAACCTATTAGACAGATCATTGCATTATTTGTTTGGCATAAGAACACTGACAGCCCCTCACAGCATTAGTCTTTTCAAATGGATAAATCTGTTTGAAATGGATTAGCCCTCTTGCTTTCCTGTGCAAGAATAATGGTACTGATGTAAATGTAAATCAGCTCTTTTCTGTTACACATCACATTCAAAGCAAATGCTTGCATTACAAAGGATATCGATTTGCTCTGAAGGTGTGAAGTGGTTTAGTGTTACAAAATTCTAGTCAACACTTGCTGCCATCTTCTGGTTTTACAAAAATCCACAAACGTATTTTAAAAAGACTTCTCTTCAAACAAAAATACTCCTTTGGGACAGACACAAAATGAGATACCACACTTAAAAAAATCTACTATCCAATTTCATAGCAATGTTCATATCTCACAGGTGCAAATCTACAAAAAGCATACATGAAGTATTGAGTTTTCACAACAACAACACAAAAGAAATAAGGGCAAAATAGTCATAAAGTAGTTGTGTTTTATAGATACCAAAAATAGGAGATTTTTATTACTGGTAAGTTATCAGTGACAGACATTATGTTTTATTAAATAATGTCCTATATGTTACACATGTATATTCTTACTGATGCATTATGTGGTGCATTTTTATGCTGTATAGAAATTTTTTGTTTGTATAAAAAACAGATGCATTAAGAACAACAAAAAAATAAGATTAAAATAGGTTTTGGGCTTTTGACACTGGGAGCATGTTACATTTTTGGACACTGAAAGTGAACCTTAATGTGGTACTAGGAGAAGTGGAAGGGGAAATCAGGAGAATTCTAAAGCACCTTCCAAGGCTCAAATCAATAAGAATTCTGCAGAGGTATGAAACAGGAGACAAGGCCCTAAATTCTGATGTTAAAAGCACCAAAAGACATGTGAGTACAAAACAACAGCACAAGGGCTTGCAAGCTATCTCCAAATAAGCTAGTTCTGGAATTGGGCAAGGACCTTCATTTCAAGGAAAAGAGCTTAATTAGCCTACACATACGACCAAGCTAATGGTTTATGGTTTGGTAATCCAAAATGCACACATGATAACATACCACAATTTATGAATATACTATTTTCTTTGGCATGGTGATCACTTCAGATCTGCCTTGTTCACTCTAAAAATGTCATTTTCAATAAATCATTTGGCTTGTTGCTCAGAGCCTGTTAAGCAACCTCCTCTACACATGCATAAATCTACTAAATGCCACTGAAATTCACAAAATTACTGCTATCCAGTTGTTTAAGCCTTTAAAACTCTATCTTGATGTGATGCAAGAAACTCCCTAAAGTAGAAGTGGTTTAAATGCATTTCACCTGGAAGGCTCTGAAGCACTTGTTTTGCTGCCTAGGGCAAGCTGCCTACCTTTGGCCAACCAACTTAAATGGTAAAACTCCAACATGTGTTTACTGCTCTAGTACTTCAGTTCCTAAGCATCCCTTCCTTGCTGTATGGCCAGCTTGTGGCCATGTCTTGAGAAGGTGAATTTCAGCAGGCATCAAGGCATGTAGATTAAGACTTACGAAGTCTAGTTGAGCAACTTCAGGTAGCTACAACAAGCTAAACTTTAGGCATTTTTCAAGACTTATTCTTCCAACTACAAAGGATTGCCCAGTGGAAGTAAAACTGAAAAGAGAGACAATTTCTCAAGCAGATGACCATTATCTGAGTTCTGGTCCTCATAACACACATTTTTTCCTCACTGAAAAAATTACCTGGGTCCAGCATTCTCTAGATAAATAGGCTCAATTCAGTACAAGGAAAAATAAGTGAAGACATTGCTAGACAGAATTCTACGTAATAGTATCAGGAAGAAACCAAGAAGCAGCCTAGAAATGTCTGTTATGAATCAGTAGCTGTTCTTTGAACAGTGTAAACAGATCTCTTAGAAAACTTAAAACAGCAAATAAAGAGATAATAGGGTTCTCCAGCACTTAGAGGGTCTGAAAGTTCTTGATAAATTCCCTTCAAGAGAATACATACGTCCCTAATTGACTATACGATGAAATACTGTCGTAATATCAGAAAAGAGGGTAAGAGATGTAAAATAATAAAAATAATCATTGTTTCAGATGTGAAAAATTTAAAGTGGTGATTCAAAGATGTACATGGGTGTTGATGAATCTACTATTACTACTGATCAAATAAATACAACAGTACACTTCTATTTGGTGCCAAATCATGTACTACAGTCAGGACTACACAGTATTAGAATTTTAAAATTATCTAAACAAACAGGGTCACTAAATTTTTATTCATCATTTCATAAGAAAAAAATAATTCATTATTCTGAGTTTTCACTTAGACACCTAAAATATTTAATGTCACAAATCAAAAGGGAAAGTCATGCTAACAATACCTAATGACTTACTGCAATGACATAAAAAACTCACTGTACATAAAGTAAAGGACAACCTTAAACTGGCTAACACCAATTTAGGCATTGTTTCGCAAGGGGAAGTGGTTTTGGCTACAGCATCAAGTGGTGAGGGACAACACTCAAACAATATGTACATGCAAAATTTATGCATTGAAGGTGGGTGATGTACCTGCTTTTCCATGTTTCTTCGCTGTATTTCCCATATGGGCCTTCTATTTCTTCTCAGTGATGACTTCAGGCCTCCTAAACAGTTACCTGCCACAAGTTACCAGCTGCTTTTGCATAAGTTTGCACTCTAGTGCTTTTCTCATATAAAGATAAAAGTAACCATGAACTTTAATTAGACTGCCTGGGCTAGGTGTTTTAGAAATAGTTGAGCTCTAGTGTCATATGGATTTTAACTACAGTGGTTCATCACTCCTCTAATTGGAGTACAAGTGCCCATACACCCTCTTCCTACAAAAAAGCTCATACAGGGGAACAACTGGCTTCAGATTTGCCATCTGAGCCACAGAGTCCAAGCATCTTCATTTACAACTGCAAAGTGAGTAACGATGCAGAAAGACCAGGAAATGAGACACAACAAGGATGGCCCCAGTCCCTCTGGACTGAGCGGAGACGGGCAAGTCCACACCCCATTGCAGCAGGGATAGTCACAGCCCACATCCAAATGTCACTTTAAAGAACTGCTTTGCCAGGGCCGTGTACAAGGCCTCTCCACAGATTACAATATCAATGGCTTTTTAAAAGGGGACACAAATGCGGCATTAATCCCTAGAACTTCTATAAATTATTTTTAGTATCCACTTTGGCTTCCTTACCCTGTGGACAGAGACAAAATCTGCAATATTGCCTTCGGCAACAAATTCTGTCTCCTCTTCTCAGCCTTTTACATATAGTACCTAATGATATAAACAGTATGGGAATATCACGTAGTCTCGCTCTACCTTCTTCCATACAGAGGCCATCCACTCGCTACTAGACGATGCTGTGCTCCCCCAGGTTCTTTCCAAAGGCCAGTTCCACATGAAATGTAAATATCTTTGTGTTGTGAGAATTTATGGTTGCCCTGTGTGCTTAATTTCAAAAGGGATGCATAATAAGTTAAAATTATTCGTGTTAATTGTAATTATTTGCTTAATATATACTACCTGAAAACGCATGAGCACATCAATCCAATACTGAGCTGAGAAATCCGTGTATACCCGCCAGGTGGTGCTGCCTCCGTCATCTAACAAAGACGGCCCTCCAACTGTAACTCTAAATGTCCTTAACATTACTAGCAAAATTGCTCATTCACTCTGATTCTTGCAATGCTGTGAGGAAAAACACCAAGTGCCAAGTTCAGAATTCAGAGTTTCCATTATAGTTAAGGCTTCCCACTAGCATTTGATCTTTGCCACTCTTTTTTCTTTTTTTTTTTTTTTTTTAATACTCATCCTGCCTTTTAAGGTCTTTTTTGTTTGTTTGTTTTACTACATTCCTATCAGCTGATCCATGACACAGGAGAATTTTAAAAATACAAATACTGCAAAGCAGTAACAGCAATGCAGAATTCATGAGAAGGAGTCATATTTCTTGTTTGGCCAACTGAAAGAGATGAAAAAATATTTAGCCACACACTGACCTTCAGATCTCACTCCACACACTTGCTTTCTCTCATGTCTCCCTTCTCACTTCTTCCCCACACTAAAATAAACTCTAGACACATGCATTTTGCAGACTTAACAGTCTTACAGGTTAAATCTAGTGTACAAACTACGATTTGACTACTACTACTACTAACAACCTTCAGCATTGCATCAGTACAGCTGCAATAGCACAACTACATGATCTGACAGAGGTTCAGTAGCACAACAGAAGTGTGAATGCAGCATAGGAAGTGCAGGCTTCATGGAAGACTAGTGCTTAGTGTTTAATTTAAACACAAATAATATGTTTAACAATTACACGGCATGTACAAACAGGAGCAAAGTGCCACATGTTGAGCGGGATATGCAGCATACTGCGGGTATTTGTCTCTGCAGCGCAGCTGGTATGTACACTGTGGCCGGACAAATGGACCTGTGCTTCACCCACAGAGGCTAGGAGTAAAGACAAAGATGAAGACGGCCTATGAGTTCTGTCAAGTGATTTCTTAAAATTAAGGAAGTTATACCTAGCTGTCATTTGTGTCAAAAAGAGGTCTGGGTTATACAAAATAGCAGGTAGTGCACCCTGAGCAGTTCTGCCAGTTTCTCTTGCGTAAATTTGTCATGTCAAATACAGATTACTTGTATTTCCAGCATTCAGAATTGCCCTATTGGGGCCCTGATGCTATTTCTACTGGAGTCAGTGGTAACACTTCTGTTCACTTTGCTGATGTGAAAATCCATTAAGGATTTCTTCTGTCCACTCAAACCTTTGGTTTATCTGGTGATCAGATAAAACTTATCACTAACTATGCATTTCTACAGAACACTTGGCTTCAGTGAAATTGTACACCTAAAAGGGGCAAAAAATGTTTTGATTGGCCCCAGTAATCACAGATCTAGAAAAGTAGTAGAGCAAGTACTAAAGGTGGAGAAACTATGTCCCAAAAAGGTTAAAAAAAAAAAAAGCATCCATTATCTGGGAATTTTTGGATGGATTAATAATACATGATACATATTATAAAACTGTAAATCATTTAAACTTGTATACTGGAAAGAATTATTGCTATTATTAAAAATGTTTTTGTCTGTCTAAAATCACAATCCATAGGTTTGGAAGTGTACCTCAGCACAGCCTTTTTTTTTTTTTTTAAAAATAACTATATGGCTGTTGGATCTCTCCATACTGTCTCAATCTCCTTTTGGATCTTTTTCTTGAGGCTTGCTTTCAGTTCAGACACTTTCTGTAGAGTTTTAATTTACAACAAATTCTACACAATTTCCTCAAATGAAAACATGCCTCCTTCCATCACTTAAGAAACCTGTCTATATGTCTGCTCTAAGAAGCACAAATAGACTACAAAAGTCATGAATTAGTGCTTGAACGAGACTTATTTTTTCCCAGGTAGTAGGGTAGGTACTACATTTAAATTAAAATATTTAAAGATTAAATTCAAGCAATTTCAATATAATAATAAAACTAGTCTCATGTGAAGAAAGGTTTTAAACTTTTTGAAAGAGTAGGCATTAAGAATCAGAGAAATAAGAGACATTTTAATTTCAACAAATCTATATTGATTTTAAAAACAACACAAGATCCCATAATGCAGGATATAAGCAAATATTTGCAGTCTATCTAAGCATACAGCATCTCTTCAACCGTGTGTATATCTACTTTTCATGCCACTATCAATACAGATGACATATGACATGCGTACAGCTTATCAAAACCCCCTTGATTGCAAGAAATATATGCGGGTTTAATCCTAATACTCCTGTTCAAAATAAAGCAGACCCTGGCCTACTAGAAATTTAAGAGATCTTCCTATTCCACTCAAAGGGAAGATGGTGCCCTTTAACTAAGATTAAATTTTTCCATCAACAATAATTTCTTTGACCAGTCTACTTGTTTTGATTGACATCAGGGCTTTATTTCTGATGTCTTTTGCTGCCTGACAACCACTTTCATGACTCAAGAAAAAGTCAAGGACATAGAACAAAACATGCTCAGTGTCAGATTAAAATTTATCCTGCCAACAGTACATCAGTATTTGCAGATGGTAAGATAAACGTGTATTACTTTGTGCATGCAAACATAGTATTTCCAATTCTATTTTTCTTTCTATGTCATGTTGCTTTTCATTGCTTATGAGTGATTCACCCAATTTAAAATTAAATGCAAATTCTGAAATCTAGTGTAAATTGTATTTATTTATAGGAAGTACAAAGAAAGTACACATAGTGTTAAGTATAGTACTTCATCAGTTCTTTTAATCAGTTAGAAGATCTGCCGATACGTCAAATATATTGGAAGAACCTCTTTTGTCTACTGCTGTGTTGGACTACAGTTCCATTTATCATACTTTCTGCTGACTAGACATTATGTGCTGCTTTTTTTCTTCATGGAATTCACTTTAAATACCCTGACAGAAATTAAAAATAGAGCTTTTAAATAGTCATTGTTTCTCCTGATTTTTTGCAACTGTTTCTCTTATTTTCCCTAGATCATTTCAAAACAGGCTCCTATCAACCCAGATAATCCTTCAAATATTTACGTTGACTAAAATAAATCATGAAAGCACTGAAATACGCCCATCTGGTGAAAATTAAAGAATTTCAACTAACAAAGATGGTAGCTGACAAGAAAGGAATTCCAAATTGCCACGAAATGTCTTGAATCTGGAAAAGATTCCAGATCTTTATTCCTCCAAAACTATCAAGACCAATGAATGCTGTAAGAAACTGGCTGATATATCTAACCTCTACAGAAATATCATGTGTTCATTAAAATAAAAAAAAAATAATTTTTTTTTCAAAAGTCTCCATTCTTGATTCTAAAACAAAAAAGCATAATCAATAATAACAATAATGATACTGGTAAGAATATTGATTAATTATCAATCTACCAAAATAAAACCAGAAATATGGAAAACATCAGCCTAAATAGCAAAGCTCATACTGAATCACATGGATAAAGTGCACAGCAATTGCCAAAACATGGTATTTTTGAATTTCTGGGACATCTGCATATGGGAAAGGAATCTTATTCCACACAGATTTTACAATTATTGTAAATACTCAAAAAATAGAAACTTCAAAGCAAATCTATATGAAACCTGTTTTAAAAGAGCATTTGCAGACACTACCACCAAATTCACATGAAACATAACAACTACAATATATGCTTACAAGAAAGTACTCCCCATTATGACAGAAAGAGGTAACACTGTTCCCCATTTATGAAGAAATCAGCGTCAAGATCCTCATTGGTTCAACTGATTAGTTCCAACACCTTTCCGAGTAGTACTTCCAAAACAACATCCACCAAGACTTTGCAACGTACATCTGTGTCTTCTACGAAAAATGCTTGTCTCCAGACAGCAATCATGAATATCTGATAAAATCTACAAGTTCATGCCCTATGCTGCTTTCTGCTCCTGCATTATCTCTCAATTTCATCCAGTGTAATAAAATACTGCAAAAAGAGAATACAGTGCAGCCTGACGGAAGAGGCCTGCTGAGGCTAGCTACTGAATATGATTCAGGTAATCCAAACCTTAGGATGCATGTAGTTGAGGACTTTTATGATAAGTCATTTAAAGCAAAAAAATGTAAACAGTAGTTTAGTCATCTCCCTAGTCCCAGGGAAATTTCAAAAGCAACAAAGTTCACTTGTTAAAACCAGCAAAATTCTTGGTTGTAATGAGGACTTCTTTTTTGATGGGATGATGAAGAGAGATCTAAAGTTTTGTCATTTAAAATTAAAGCTCTTAATAAAGGAACTACCATGAAAATTTACACAGTCTTAGGCAAAAATAGTTGAGCCCCCTTGGAATTAATTGAGTTTTACTGACGCATCTACTACAGCTTTTTTGTGACAGCGAAATTACAAGACAAGGATTACAATTTAGCTGCAATATGGTAATACATCCAGTTAGAGAGAATAATGATGAGTGAGGAATGTAAGGACTTCAGATGTGATACTTAAAAATAACATTTGCAATAGAAATAATTACAGCCATGTATTATGAGTTCAAATATTGTAGTCATAATTCTGATTTAGAAACATGTTTTCATGTTGTATGCAACACAAAAATATACATCCAGATTATGTTGTCAAATCTCTTTGAGATTCATCACTGATCTTACAGGAAATGGCTGTAGATGAGGTACTTGCTTTCTAACACAAGTATAGGAGGTCTGCCAGTGCAAACAGTTAAATGTTCTTACTCTTCCAGTTGGGATGACTCTCCACCTAAAATCCTCCACACAGATACTCTTTTATTTGTATGTGCTTACAGTAAAAGAGAGACAAAGAGTGGATGTAATATATTTGGGCTTAATTAGCATCCTTGGTATCACAAAGTTGTTCATTTCTCTGCTTTTGCCATATGGCACCTCTTCGATTGAAGCAGGAACCTTCTACTTTGTCTTCTATTTCTATTAACCATTCACATGTAGAGACAGACTTTTGTAGTTACTTAGGCATCAAAAAATACATACTTGATGGTACAGATGTGAGCAACTGATAATTCCTGCCAGCAGACTTCAGCAAGAGGGAGTGTTTCACAACTAGCAAGGGAAAAGCCACAGTTTACACTGCTAGGGATCTGCTGAATAAAACTTGAAGATCAGAGTCTTCTCGGTGAATGTGTTCAGAAGCCTACTGGACTTTTAAACTTTCTGTTTTGCCAAACTGATGAATGCATTTCTTTGATGATGGCAGGAAGAATACAATTAGTCTTTAGTTGGTTCCTAGAACTGCAAGGACTGGCTTTAAAATGAAGCCAAGATGTTTTACTGATAAGCTGACCTTGGAGTTTTTATTGCATACCATGATCACGTGGAAAATTCAGGAGTGGTTTTGTCTCTGTGTGTCAAAGGGTTTAAGCAGTTTAGGGTCAGTACTATGGACTTACCCAGTAAGATTATTACACTTTTCAGCAGTTACTACATTGCTACATGTGTAACTGAAGTAGTTTAGGCCTTACACATATTTCACCTTGTCCTGAGGAAAAGGTTGTGTAAGTAGAGCAAACATTGTTCCACCATGATTCAGCTGATTCCTGGGTCACTGAAGGATTTAGAAATAAGGCATCCTTGTGATGTGTGGTTCCCCTAGGACACTTCTGTTCCCCTGACTTAAGAATAACTTCTGCAGAATATTTGAATATTACAAAGAAGCTTTGCCTATATCCTAAGGAGCTGCAGACTTACAAAAGGAAGTTATTTTGGAAAATTGACTGGTAGAAGAGAATCCTGAGGATGCATGATGCCAAAGCTCGACTTCGGAAGAGTACGTGGACTGGTATAGATGTAAATGGATTTAACAACTAGCTTTTCCACAACTAAATTGGAAGATACGGGATCTCGTCACAAAATAGAAAAGCACCACGTTCACACTTTTCTCTAGAGACAGCTTATAAGAAATACATTTTGCTTTGTGTAAGAAATTTATGGAAAGCCTGCTGTATAAATGTTCTCACGTATGTGTATTAGCGAATGGACACAGTTATATTTGATGTGGACATGTTGCTGTTCACATTTTGGTTTTTATTGGTCTAAATTATCTCTTCCTAATGTAGTGTTCATTTTTATATTACTGCTGTCTCTCAAGAGAAAAGAGTGCTAAATCGTTTCCAAGCACTGGAAATGCAGAGATTGTTAATTTCTTCAAACGATACACAATAAACTTCAGAGGAACCTAAGTGTCAATGAGATGGTATGATTTTTTGTTTTCTGTTATCCTTCTTCAGACTCACTCTCTCCCCTCCTTTGCATTAACAAACAAACCCAACAACAATGATGTCCCTGATAAAAGTGTGCTTCTTTAAATCAGGCTGCTACTTTGTATATTATTAAACTCTGCATGTTGGGGGCAGATGAGCCATTGCTGATGTGGCAGGCTGTGGGTAAGTAGGCAAATAACACGCCACAGAGAAAATGAAGGTCAGCAGTGGCAAGTAGCATTCTTTTAGTACTAGAAAAAGGAATGAAACAGTGAATCTTCTCTGGCAGTCTTCCCATTTCTATCTCCCCCAGTGGTAAGACATTCTGAGTAAAATGGTTTGTTATATTAGATACAAAGGTTCGGTGACACTGACAGAAAGGAACACAGACTGCTCCAGTGTGGGTCCCCCACAGGCCACAGGTCACACCAGAAAACCTACTCCTGCGTGGGCCCTCCATGGTCTGCAACTTCCCCCTTGACCTGCTGTGGTGAGAGGTCCTCCACGGGCTGCAGGTGGGTATCTGCTCCACTGTGGACCTCCATGGGGCTGCAGATGGACAGCCTGCCTCACCATGGTCTTCACCACAGGCTGCAGGGGAACCTCTGCTCCAGTGGCTGGAGCACCTCCCCCTCCTCCTTCTTCACCGGCCTTGGTGTCTGCAGGGCTGTTTCTCCCACGTTTTCCTCACTCCGCTCTCGCACGTGTTATGGCAGAGCTGCCACGAGTGTTGCTGGGGGCCCCAGCCATGGTTCCGTTGGAGCTGGCTGGAACTAGCCATGTTCAGCCTGGGGCAGCCCTGGCCTCTCCTCGCAGAGGCATCTTGCCATCCCTCCACTCTTGCCATGCAAACCTAAACCCGCACGCTATAAAAACTCAAGGGCTTGCTCATCAATAAAACAGTTTAACCTAATTTCAAACCTAATTGTTGCAGTTCCAGGAACAAGCTGGAGGATAATCGTATCCTTCCTGCCCCTATCAAAGCAGTGCATTGTGGCTTTGGCAGAAGAAGGAGCTGGCGAGCGGGAGAGGCCTCGGCCCACCCATGCTTGGGGCAAACCTGACCCAGATGTCTCAGTTCGATTCAGCAGATCCCCCGCCCCAGAACACAGCACTGGGGCCAGGCCCTGCGGAGAAGTGCCTTAAATTCAACTTGGCTTAGTCATTATGCCAATAATATCCCAGCCACTTTCAAATAGCCGAGAGACGTAATGATTTCTACACTTGCCTAGCACAGGGGAAAAATTTATTGAAAAAAATCGCAATGGCTACCACTCTTAAACTCCTCGTACACGCTAAATGCTACCGTAAAAACAAACCCAAGCGTCCAGGCCGCGTGTAACCCTCGTAACTCCCTCGGAAATCGTACGAGACCTCCCTGGGAAGGGACCGGGCCGCCCTCCCCAGCCAGGCCCTCCCCACCCGGCCCCCGCCGCCTCAGACGAACCACCGCGCCCCGCGGCCGGCACCACCCCACCGCGCCTGCGCGGGACGGGGAGCAGGGGGTGGACAGCCGCCCGCGGCGCGTGCGCGCGGCGCGAGCCCGGAGGCACCGCCCTTCGACGGCTGGCGGGGCCGCCCCCTCGGGCCGCGGGGCGGGGCAGTGTGTGTGGCGGAGGGGCAGGAAGCGCAGCCGGGTCGGCTACTGCCGCCGGAGCCGGGTCGGCGGCCGCCGGCCAGGATGGTGTTTGAGTCGCTGGTCGTGGACGTCCTGAACCGTTTCCTCGGCGACTACGTGGTGAACCTAGACAGCTCCCAGCTGAAGCTGGGCATCTGGGGAGGTACGAAGTGGGGGGAACCGGCTGCGCTGGGGAGCCGCCCGCCCGCCCGCCCGCCCGCCCGCCCGCCGCCGCCGCCGCCCTCAGCACCCTGGCGGCGCTTCCCGTCCGCACGGCCGGCCCGGGGCCGCTCTGCCGTCCGCGCTAGGGAGGAGGCCGGGGCGGTGTCCCTTCGGCGTCCTGCTGAGCCGGGCCGGGCCGCGCCCGCCGCCGCGCTGGGCTGTCTGCCCGGCAGCCCTACCCGCCGCTCCACCTGCCCGGCAGCTTAAAAATAGTCGTGGGGGCGGGCGGGCTGTGGAGGAGGTGTCGACGGGGGGCGTGGAGCAGCCGGTTGCGGCAGCGGGGGGCGGCGGGGCCGGGAGGAGCTGAACAAACGAGGGAAAGGAAAACCCGGGCGAAGCGGCTGGGGTGTGTGGATGGCCGCTTGGGTCTTATTTTTCCTTATGGAGGTGCCCTTGGTGCCTTCCGCGGGCTGGGGACGTACCTGGGCTGGGGAGGGGGTCGGGGTCTGGGAAAAGCCGGGGGGCGGCTGGAGGCGGGGGGCGGCTGGAGGCGGCAGCCTGGCCCGGCCGGGAGTGCCCGCGAAGGCGAGCTGCCTTGCCGACTCCTTCCCTGCTCCGAAATAGGAAACTGAAAATAAGCGCCTGGGGTTTTGACAGCGTTTCGGTGCCGGTGGGACTGCGCAGCCTCTCCGCGAGCAGCAGCGAGGTGCCCTGTCCTTTGAGTGCTGTCATCTTGTAGGTCTAGGATATTTGTCACTTTCAGCGTTAAAAAATCCAGAGTAGAGACTGTCTTAGGTGGTCTCAGAGGCTGTGACCAGCTGCTCTAGGTGAGGTAGGCAATGGTCTGTAGAAGTAAATTAGCATGCCAGTTCTGAAGGGGGGAAAGTAACTCTGAATGTGCTCGGTTGAGCTCCCTTTGGTAACGTATGTACAAGGAAACAGCAACAAACGTCTCTCTCTTTCCAGTACATCTGGGCAAAGTAAGGTAGCATAAGAAGAGCGAGACACATACAATTAACGGATGCGTGTGCAGTGACCACTCCTGGCTCGTGTGTTGAATGTGCGTTCCAGGTGTCTGCAGCGTCAGCAAAAGCAGACACAGGTGCAGGTTTTGTTTACATGCGTGTTCATACGTCTGCAGGTGTGAAGCATCCTTGAGGTATTCCCTACCTACAATTCCATTCTTAGGTACTCATATATATGAATCAGATTTTGGAAGCTGCCTCTGGAGTTTTTTTGTATCTTGGACGTTTTTGTTTCACGCCTCTGTTTGCTGAAACGGCGTCCTTATTTGGTTTCATCTCTGCAGTAATTTTCCTTCAGTTAGTCAAGGCATTTGTAGGATCTTTGCAAAGTTCAGTTTTTATATGGAGCCTTAACTCTGCAACAGCACATGTGACAGCTGGAGAGAAAGTACTAGTCCTTGGTCTGTATGAGTAAGGCCCCATATAGCACATTTGTTACAGATTATGTGCATCGTATTTGGAAGAATTGAGTTATTGCATCTTTCATCAAAAGTGGGTCAAACTAATTGTTTGATTTGTGTACTTAAGAAGTTATTCAGTTATCATAGTTTCTTCTTTCTGTTCAGGGAAGGCAAGCAAAATATTTAATGTAAAATAGAGAACATTCTGTAAGTGTTTTGGGCAATATTAATACATTACAAAAAGGTAAAAGCTTATTTTTCCAGCTCAGTAGGTTGCTGGTGGTTACTCTTTGCAGCTTATGCTTCTATGAGGCAACTCTTACTAGATTAGGTGCAGGTTAGCTCTCCGCCTTTTAAAAAAACTAAATAGATCTCACTGATTTTTACTTTGGAGTTTTGATATTCAGCTGTTAAATGTTTTTTATGTACGTGGAACTTGGTTTGGGGATTTTTCTGTTATTTCCTTTTCAAGTAGTTTTAATATTTTAGAGGCTTTAGTGTATTTTTTTCTTTACATTAAATTCTGTTTTCCCTCAGTACAGTGCCTTTGTACTAGAATAAAATTAGTTTGTCTCTACATACTCCGTTTACTTGCTTAGCATGAAAATTGATATATGAAGCTGCATCTTGCTCTGAGATGCCCAGAGCTACTGTATAGCATTGTTGAAGCGTCATGTGTAGAGGCTTATTTTTTTTCCTGGTCTACTGCACGATGCTTTCTTTCACTTGTATTTGTAACTTAAACTATGTTTAGTGGTGTGTGCATCTGCAATATTTCTTTCATTCCAAAGATCTTGGAGGACCAGAAATTGCATTCCTCTATCTAAAAGGCAATAACTATTAGTAGTAATAGCAGTAGACTACTGCATTTATGTGGAGGTTTCATTGATTAGTAGTTCCCTACACTCACAGTATATCTGAATCCTACTGATAATTTTGTTGGCTTCTTAATTACTGAATTGTGGAAATAAATTATTTTTTTAGAAAAATAGTACTATTTTTTGTCTTTTTATTTTGTGTAAACTTAATACTTTTTCATGCTTATCTGCATGCACTGGAAGTGTTTTCATACAGCGTTTGTCTTTGTGTCATGATAGACTTGCTAAATTTTACATAGATGTGGCCTTTAAATTAAATTGACCTAAATCCATTCAGTATTTTAGTAGTGATTAAAAGGAAAGTTTTTTTCCCTGTAACAAATGGCCATTGCTTTTGGGATGCTATTGCACTGCACAGGTGCTGTATATCTGTGTCTTAAATGTTAAAAGGCATATATTTTTTCACCTCTGAATGATTAAATACCCAAGGGAGGTTTTTTAGGTGCTGTAGTGAATGAGTTATGTCCTTGTGATATTTTATAGCTAACCTGTTTAGATTAAGACTGGTAACCTGTTGGTAGACTCTGGATATATGTATAAAAACTAACTTTATATAGCTTCAGCTTCTGTAAATTTGGGAGCATTATTAATGGCTTTTTAATTAACACGTTCAACATTTATTTCAGTTTTGCCACGCCATATTAAAGCTATCGAGATTCAATCTGTGTAGTAAAGTCGCATGATGATGCGGCTCTTAACAACATACATGAGCACAGTGATAAGTACGGAACTGTTTAAAAAATCTTTTTTGTTTCCTTGTTAAAAACCCCCTCATATTTAAGGGTAAAAATGCAGACTGTCTCAATACTAAAGAAAGGTGTGATGTCTGGAAACAGACTCATGGCTAAGAGAGCTGCAAGAACTGAATGACTTAAAACATGAAAAGCAGTGCAGAAAGGAGAATGTAGGACAACCTATACAAGTAAAAAAGATAACTTGAACATGTAAGGCCCATATTGGAAATGCCAAGACTCAGAAAATAATTTAAGAGGGAAGAAAATCATATTCCTTAAGAATTCCATTAGTATGAAGGTATGAAGCAGAATAAAAAGCTACTGTGTTAGGCAGCCATCAAGGAAAGCTATTGGATGGCTGATGCTGGGAAGGACAGTATTTTAAACCTCTTGTTCTGGTCTTCACTTCAAAAGATAGTTTCAATGAGCTGTGTTAACAAATGTGTAAGTACTTGGCTTAGATAAACAGATTAGATAAGTATTTAGATAAGTTAGATATTTTCAAATGCTCTGGACCCTGAAGAAACGATTGGAGCAATGTGAGACGTTGACAGTTATCTTTGAGAAGTGAAATGTCATTGAAGTTTCCAAACACTATGAGAGACCAAACCAAAGTCCATGTTGCCACTGTTTTCTTTTGACTGGGTCTAAATAACTTTTCGTTCATTGTCTTAGACCCTCTGTTCTGCCCTTTAAAATACTTAATTCTCTGTTAACTCAGCACACCTACTTATTGGGTAATGTCTTGAACATATCTTCACACCACTTATTATTTGGATAGCTGGTGTCTCTTTTTGGGGCAGCTATGTTAGTAGGATCATATAGGCAGGTAATTGACACAAGTTTGCGAGTGCACAAGCAATTTTTACTTTTTTTTCTGGCTACACCTGTTATTATAATAAAAGACAACTACTTTTGCGTGCCTTTCCTTGTCTAGGTATAGCAGGTGCAATTTCCCCGCCGCCCCCCCTTACATATTGGTAATTGGAATTGACTGAGGGATGAAGAATACCTAGTAGTTTCTGCTGCCTTTCATGACCTATTTTACAATAGATTCAATAGAGGAGGTATTTGGCAGACACTCTGATCCTCAAAGACTTACAGCTTGTCTCCAGAAGGTATACTTTAACAGGAATAATTAACAGCACAAACACAAGTGGGAAATGACTGTCAATGGCAGCAGTTTGTATAAAGTGATCAAACGGGTTTGCAAGCTGAGAATGCTGTTGCTAAAAAGCAGAAGATCTGTTAAAATACATGAGCAGGAGTGTTGTGAACTGGTCAGATACCAGCTGAGGTCTTTTCAGTTTCTGATGCCTATCATCTTTCATCTCTCTTTCTCTCATCTGCCTTTCCTGCCCCCCATTCTTATTTACAAGACAGCAGAGGTGTGATTAATACATAAGTTAAATCTGCAAGATTCTTACGTGGATTATTTTTCTTCCCTCTCTGTAACTTCTGTTGACATCCATAACAAAATTCCAGTTAGGCCTCTTTGGTGAAATGTTTCACCGAGTGTCATCTTATTTTCTATATCTCTTTTTGTGAGCTAAGTCCTTGGTAGTAGATGTTGGCTCATGCACTCAAATTCATGAAGTTATTTTGAGTATCTAAAATTAAAACTATAAACCTGTTTATGCCAGAATTCTGAAAAATGATTGATTTTGTTGAATTATTTACAATGTCCAGAGATCAGCAAAGCTAAGAATTTGCTTTATAATATACCCCAAATAAATCCTAGACTGTGCTATAGGTGTTGATAAATATTCTGGCTTTTATTATTGTTTTGGCTGTTAGACTGCATGTTTAACCTTAGATATTTATACAACTCCAACTACTTGTATATACAGTTTTCAAGCTTGGTTAGTTGGGCAATTTTTAAGCCATCAAATGGGGTTTTATATGAATGCATTTCTGTCATCAAAATAAAGAGACATTCAATTTCTCCAATGGGGAGAAAAAACCCAACAAAAATGAACCACCAAATCTTGATGTATTTTGAAATTCTTGCAATTAAAATTAATTGGCAGCGCTCCAAGACAGTAAAAGTCAGTAGCTGTGTTATGTCCTGTAAGAGGCCTTTGCTCCCTGATTTTCCTGCTTCCATTTGTGAGTTTTTGTTTTTGTTTTTTTTTTCTCCACTCTTTTGTTCCCCTGCCAGAACAGTCATGATTCAGTGCAATTACACTTGGAGCTGTGTTTCATGGCAAGTGAAACAGCCAAGTGTGATAGACTAATTTTTGGCAATGAAAGAGAATACTGACATGGTCAGTTACTGCATTTTCGATTGTGAGTGTTAGAATTGGTTGCCAGCTGAGGTCTGGTAAATTCGGAAATAGTTCATGTTTACTTGCAGGAGTGTTCAGTCAATCTCTTTCTTCTACTCTCTCCCAAGTGTAGGAAAAAGAAAGGTTGTGTAAATATACAAAACAGTGCTTCAGTAGTAGCCTTTTGTGTACTTTGATAGTCTGTTCACTATGGTCAGACCCTCAGTCAAGGTTTTTGTTAGTAAACGGTCACATTTTAGTGAACGTATATCAGTAATTTTATAATAAAATTGAATTGACTGCAGTTTTGCTAATTTCCATCTCTTCTAATGATTGTGACTAAAACTTTTAAACTTATTAATTGTAAAATCATAAGTATAGGAAAAATGGTGAAGAATTACTTACTTTACTTCCCAATCTCAATTTTTCATGTAGAATTGTCAAAGCATTCTTTTTTTGAAACAGTATTGATACCATGTTTATTCTCTGCCATTGCAATGTACTCAGGTAAAATGAGCTATAGTTCTCCATCACAAAATATTATATGTAATTGCTTGGGGTAATAATCCTTGCTTGCTTTGCAGTACTTTGTTTTTAGAAGCATTAGGGCTGCCAAATTATTGCAGCTGAAGTTATTGTGCCTCAGCTGAAATGTGGCATATGCCAAACCCTTGATAAATGAGAGGTAGTGTTTACTTAGCTGACAGAGAAAGTGAAGAAACTAAACCCAACTAAGCTGCTTCATGTGTCACATAGTCTTAGAGTTTGCCTGAGAACCTTTTTGCTGTAGCTCAACTGATGTGCAAAAAATTGCATGTCATGAATTTTTGTTTGTAACTTTGTTACAAACCTGAATGTTTGCTCTGAATACCATTAGAGTTAGTTGCCATGAATACAATTAAAGTTATTGATGTCTTCTTGGAGAAGCAAATGCTCTCTTTTTTTTTTTTTTTTTTTTTTTGAAATGTCTCTCATATAATGAAGCTTTCTTTAATGAGTGTTTAAATGGTCTTTGCAGGGTCAGCTCTATCAGGGAATAAATTTAGAGTAGAATTGAACCCAATGGTGCATAAAACCTGTCACCTTGTTATTACCTACAAAAACTATGTAGGCTAGTTATAATTACTAGAGTAGTTACAGGCTACTCCTGGCAATGCTTTCTTTGATTTTTTTTTTTCTTTTTCTAATGTTCCTGTCAATATGTGTGTATTGTAAGGCTTAAAAGCAGAACCACCAGCTGTCAAAAAGCATCCTTCTGCATGTAGTGTTTTTCTGGAGAGGCTGATGGTGCCACATGTCAGATGTATAGAATTATACTGGAAAGTGATAATAGATTGTTGCAATGAATAAATTAAATAAATCATTAGAAACTTTATAGTATTTTGCGAGGACTAAAAGATGGATGAATTAGTTTACCTGATCAGCTCTTCCACAGCAGTTCAACAACTTGAGCCAATTGTTCTAATGAATGCATTTTTGAGATTAGGGTCCAGTTTCCCAAAATTGGTGGTATTTTGAACAGTAGCCCAATGCCATCAGAACTCTGTATAACTGCAAGAATGCCTCTTGCAGTTGGAGCTCCTGTCTCCCCGTGTTTTTGGCCATTTCTGACTTGCATCCACAAAAAGGAAAGCGTTATTGGGTCAATCAAATTGTCATTTGTAATCTCAAGATGTATTCCTTTCCAGGCCTGTAGTCTGCTTCTGGTTTCCTGAATCTCATTTATGCCCCTGCTCAGCTGTATCAGGTGTTTGTTCTGTGTGCATGGGTTAATACTATGCAACTAATTTGAAGGTAACCATTGCAGGTGTTCCTTCCTTCGTGTAGAATTTGCAGAAGACATTGCTTTGGAGTGTGTGCATGTTTTTGAGTTATAAGTTTCCTGGTCCCTTCCAACATTTCTTTGTTATGGCAACTGTCTGATGTCAAGTATGTTGTAAAAACAGATCTTGCAATGCAAATTTTCTGTGTTTACAGGATACTGAATTTATTGTTGTCTTAAAAAGTTTAAAAATTAGATTTACTGAAATGCTTCTTGTGATCTTTTGTAAGCCTATAAATATAACTTGCAAGTGTAAGATCTTTTGAGGACTAAAAATTCACTCTAAATTTAATGTTGGTAGATTTCCACAAGCACAGGAAGCAGATGGTAGAGGAAAAAGAAGCAAACTTTTAATTTCAAAATGGGTCCTTACAAAAAATGACAGTAATTTCCAACATTTTTACTTTGAAGAATCTTAGGTTCTTTTCCATGGACATGGAGGCTCCATGAGAAAAATCTCAGTTATTATTTTGTAGCATGAGTGAACAGCGTGTTCTTAATCATCTTTCATGGATATTTGAGGTGTGCATTGTGGATGTTTCCACAGAGTTGAAGAACTACAAGTCAGGGACCACTGAATCAAACTTTGGGATGTTTAGCATGCACCACTGCTACATTGCTTATTGTAGTTTTAATTTTTTGCTTCTTTGCTTTTAGGAGCCGTAGCACTGAAGAATCTTGAAATAAAAGAAAATGCACTGGTAAGTTAGTGAAAATAAAAATAAAACTGTTGCAAAAACGATTCTTGAACAAAATTTTGGGTTGTACTTGCCTTTTTTGGTTCTTATGTTAGGATACGCTATCTTTTAAGCGGAAACTTAGTGTTTTGTTTTCTCTGCGCTTGTGTGACTTGTCTAATTAATTTGAGATTAAATTTAAAAGTGAAGTATTCTTGCTTCACTTAGCTTTTTCTTTTTTTCAAAAGCAAAACTTTTAGCAATTGCTAAAAGAATGTGTTTAGGTCAAAAGCAATACTGAAAGACTTTTTTTTTTTTTTTTCTATATCTCATGAAGCTAAAAACCTGCTCTTCGGAATGTATGTAGCCTAGCATGGCTTAACATTCTAAATCAGTAACCAAACACTTGCCTGTTCTATTATATTGAATGTTTTTTTTTTTTTTTTCAGTGGATGAAAGGTAAATTTGTTGTTAGGAGATCATAATCTTTTTTTCCTAAATGGGAACATTTCACAAGTTGCTGAAATGAGCTTAAATGTTCTAAAACACTTCCTTTCAGAGTCAGCTGGATGTGCCATTTAAAGTTAAAGCAGGACATATTGGTAAGTTACATTTTATCATACACCCATGCAGGTGTTACTAAACATACTACTTTTCCTTGCAAGTGGCTCTAGGCATCCTAAGCAAGTAATTTTCCTGGTTTCCTTGATTTGCATGCTGTGTGCGCTCTGAAGTTTGTCTCTTCTGAAAAAAAACCCAAACCCTGTTAGAAGAAGGTTCTTGTGTTGAACTGAGATGGCAAAGTTAAAATATATTGGAGTCTTGTCTAATCACTTCAATATTAATGAGACAAGAACCCAACACAACAAAGATGAGCAACTGAGCAAGACTGGGTCTCAGCCCTTGTCTTAGCAAGACTCCACAGCTGATTTTGCCTTCCACTTCCCTTTCTGTCCTCCTTCCCTGTTTTTGCTAATATGAAAAGTTTTCTCATTGCAAGTTGATTGTCTTACAAAAGTTAGTGGTTTCCTAAAGGAAATGAAGTCTAAAGCTATAACGTTTCCCTTAAATCTACCCTGGAAGTATGTGTTTTCCTGTGATTGATTGCATAGTTTATTAAAATTGGCACTTGTGTGAAGAATGAGAGATGCTGTAACATCAGGATCCCCATGTTCACAAAACATACGCACTATTTTAAGACTCTCTTCCACAGAAAAAGAAAGAAAAATAAGTATTTTAAAAATTCTGGCTTTGCGAGTATTTAGGTGCCTGATAACGTATGAGCTGCCCAGGCTTTTCTAGTTTATGAGGGTGCTGCAGTGGATTTGCAAGGAGGGAGAGGTTGCTCTTAGGAAGGAGGAATATAATTCAAGGGAGTAGGGACAGGACCTGTAGACTTAATAGTTCTGCTCATGGAAAAACTTGCCTCGTGTTCATTTGTGTGCTGTGTAAAACACACATCCCAAAGGATGTGTGCCTCAGATGCACTGTTTTTTCTGTCCAGTGTAATAATTGTCTAGAGATTTTGTGATTAATGTTGATTATCTTTCTAAACCTTTTTTTTTCCAGTCAACTATTTAACTGTATACTTCAACCTTTTGTGTTTGTAGGTCAACTTAACCTACAGATTCCATGGCAAAACCTTTATACTCAACCTGTTGAGGCAGTTCTTGATGGAGTTTATTTGCTAATTGTGCCCACAGCCAGTAAGTTAATGTAGAGAAAAAAGTGAATATAGATTGGTGGGATTTCAGAAATATCTGTAATGGGTTGATGTTGTTTTTAAAAGCTTTATTCCTAGTAGATACTTCTAGCAAATACAATTAGGTGATGGTTATGGGGTGTCTTTCAGTAGTTTACACTTAGTCACCTAATTTTCTGCTTTTATGTGACTATTAACAAAATGTGAAGATTATTGCTTTTGAAAGGGCATCTTCCAAAAACACATAAAATTTTTTTGTATTGTACCTGTTTACACTGTGTATTTAGGCATAAAATATGATGCTGAAAAAGAAGCCAGGCAGCTTCTGGAAGCAAGACAAAGGGAATTGCAAAGGATTGAGGACGCAAAGCAGAAAATAGCTGACCAAGGTAAGAGCGGGAAAAGCTAATGAAAGTGATGCTATTTCTTTCTTTTTTTTTAATCCAGAAAGGTGCTGGATTTGTCACATAAAGTGTTTTGGATTCTTGTTTTCCTCTTGATACTTAAAATCCCGTTAGTAACTGATTTTTAGGTGTAGTGGTCATCAATATTGCAGAACAGGCATCCTGAAAATAAAAAGCATTGGTGTGATCTGATATAGATAAGACTTCTGAAATATTGCTTGCTTGTATCACATGTTTGCTGGACATTTTCTTTCCTCTTCTTTCATGAGAAACAATTTAACTTTGTTTCCAGTAGCAAAGAATTTTTGTCGTTACACCTTTTTAAAGATTCTGCTTAATTTGTTCTTTGATGTGTGTTAAGTCTTATAATCTTAAATTCGACTTTTGATACTCTCAAGAAGTGTGTATTGGCCACCTTCAATGTCAGTGGGTACAAGTCATACTTTTGAACAGCCTGATTCTTCATGCAGCAGGTAATAAAGCTGAAACTGTCTAGTCTGAAGGTATAAATATTATAGATTATACTGAATGGACTTGCTTTTTTACAAGAAGAGTAGTGTAACTGAAAACTTACATATCTGTCATACAAACTATTAGGTTATTGCTTTATGTAGTGTTGTTTTAAAAAGTCTTTAATGCAAACGAAACATTAAATTCCTTTCCTTTAACTTAGATAAAGAAAAAGAAGAGAAACAGGACACTTTTGTAGAAAAACTAGTCACTCAGGTCATCAAAAATCTTCAGGTGAAAATTTCCAACATCCATATTCGCTATGAAGATGATGTAAGTACTTTTGTGTGTCTCAGCATAAGGGGTTGTGCACTTATGTGTAACGTGAAATTAGGAACCTGTCTGATTTCTTTTCTCCGAGTTGTTTTCCATGTTGAGAGAATCCTAGTAAATTTTTTGGAAGTTTCACAGTCTTAAAAAACAAACAAACAAAAAAACAACAACAAAAAAAAACTGATAAAAAGCTTGTACCAAAGCATAAAAATATTTATAGGTATATGTTAGGGTACAAAGAAGATTTGGTTGTTTGCTATATATATTTTTTTAATTGTTGGTTATTTACTTCCAAATCTAAGTTTAGAGCATAAAATTTTTTTTGTATTTTCCTGCTGTTCTATTAGATCACAAATCGGAATAACCCCTTGTCATTTGGGATTTCACTTCAAAATCTAAGTTTGCAGGTAATTTTATTTTTCATCTAAAAAGCATGTTGATGTATACTGATAGGTTAAGTTACTATTTGGTGTATTATTGTGCTATCTGGTAACATACTGTCTAATGAAAGTATAGCTATAATCATGAGCAATGCACAATGGTTACTACTTGGTTTATCAGATCCAACATAAATATTGTCATGGGCATGCCATTAAAGATAAATTCCTGACATTAAAGAGACCAAAAAAAAAAAAAAAAGGAAGACTACCTAGTAGCAGCAATATGCTGATAGTGCTGAGTTTTTCTGGTTCAATAGCTTTTGATGTGTAACTGATAACCTTAAAGAAAACACGTCTAAATATTACTTCATTTAATAAAATATTTGTCTTATGAGCGCTTGCTCCTAGCACATTGTAAGGTTTTTGACAGCCCCTTCCCCAAACAGTTTTGCATAGTGAATAAAAGCTTTGGTATTCTTACTGCTTCATTCTTGAAATGCATATTGGCCTTGAAAAAGTATAACATACAGTGTTTCTGTTGGACTCAAACTAAAATGCTACTTCCAGAATTCTGAAAGAATTCTAGTCCCTTATTTTTCTCTTTACAAAAAGCCTGCCTAAAAATAATACTGGTGTAAAAGAAAACAGTTTGCAATACTGAAAACAGAGTTTTCCAGAATCTTTTGGTTCCTGTGTGCAGCCTTGTCAGTCAGTGCACATACATGTATGTGCGTGTTTTGGGGGAAGTAGCCTAATTGAGCTTGCACTTAAAATAATGGCTTAACCATCTCAAATCAGAAGATGGTGTCCCATTATTTTCAGTGCAGTTTAATTATGGTGATATTCCTCTCTTTTTTTTTTTTACTGTTTTGTTTCAGTGATGATAAAATGTTGGTGTATTATAGATACTGGAATAACTTTCTTTAATTTTCATTTCAGACCTCAGATAAAAATTGGAATCCATGTTTACATGATGAAACTGCCAAGTTGTTCTACAAGGTACAGTATAAACTGTATGCTAAAGAAAGAATTGTCAATTAAACAAGCTGAATTAGAGTTCCTTACACAGAAAGTGAGATCAAGAAAACATGTAACTGTATAGGCTCTAAAATAAAAGGGTGTGTAGTCTGCAAGGAATATTCTGAATATTTTTATTCATCCAGACTTTGTGAAATCCAAATTATTAATCTAAATTTTGCAGCTATTAATACGTATGTTCTGTTGTATTTTCAGCTTGTACGACTGGATAACCTTTTTGCTTACTGGAATGTGAAATCAGAGATGTTCTACCATCGTGGTTGTGAGGAATCATTGGTAAGTAAACCATGAGATAATGTATCTAGTATTCTAGTTCATACTGTGAAGCATAGAGCATACTTCACATTCAGTTCTGCTTCCATTTATGTCAATGTCCTGGAGAACTGTCTTGTTAATTAATAGCTTTTTTTAGGAAAAATAGTAAATGTTAAGGTTTTTATGTGTTAGAAGTACAATACCCATCTGAGGAAGTTAAAAAAAAAAAAGTTCTTTGCCAGTTAGTTACAAAATTATGCACAATGCGTGGTCATCTTACTGTTCGATGATTTTTATTGGCTAAAAATAGAAGTATTTCTGTGTTTAAAACAGATCAATAGCTATGTGTCAGAGGGATTATTTGAAACCTGTATTAAAATGCTAACATTTTATATTTTAAAACTATAGTGAAATAAAAAGCAACTTATTTTTAACTCTGTGGTATGTGTAGGTTAACTTAAAACAGGGAGTTGCCAGCCACAATCTGATTCCAGAAGGTTATGATTTTGGTAAGTGGTATTTTATTTGTATTTCTAATATGCATGTATACTTTACTTCTAATTTTTAATGCCTCAGAGGTTGCTACTTTAGCAACCTCTATTGAAAAAATCTTAGTAAGGAGTGCAGTTTAGTTCTTTTGTAGCAAAAACTGTCTCTCTCACAATGAATACTGTACCGTATCTGTAGCTTTAAAAAGGCTTTGGTTAAAATAGGAGTCTTTAGTTATGTATCATTTTAATGGAATGTCATACATAAATCCTCGTTGTTCACAGCCATTAATAATTCCTTATTTTAAGAAGTTTAGCAATAACGCGTAAGTTTTGTGAATCAGATTGGTTTGAGTAATGGGTTAGTGTTTTTGAGGTGGCTTGCCTTATGCAAAGTGCATCTTTTTTCATTAGAGATGGAAACAGTAATCAATTCTGAAACATCAGTGTTTTTATTTTGTTTGTTTTTTAGTGTTGCCATATTGCAAGTTGTATTGCTTTGAGTGTTGCTTACTTTAGTCTGAAAGTCGCATTGGCTCCAATCAAACATGGTGGTTATTTACTTTTCATTGTATGGAGTTTACGCGGTTTTTATTTCTCATGTGCATCTGTGTGGTTGTTTAGTAACTGTTTACAAGGCAGAATGGCCTTTTAAGTGGCTTGTTCTCTAGCAAGTCTAGACAGAGTTAAAAAGGGCACTGTTAGTTTTATGGGGTTTTTTTGCTACCTTTGCCTAAAAGAGGAAGCCGTGTGTCTCTTTATTTGACCAGCAGAGAACTATTTAGTAATTTCTTCTGATTTATCTTTTTCAGTTGCTAGCGTTGACTCTTTTTACAAGAAAATAAGTTTAAACATCATCAGTTGTCTAAATCTTTACATAGAAGTTCAAATTAGTTGTATGCAAAATTGCAGGATTCAGGATTTACACTTCTAAAATTCATGAGTGCCATCAGAGATGCAGATATTTAAAGAATTACATTATGCTGATATTCTGTGGTAAATGAAAATTCTGGCTCTTTTCGAGCAACTCTTTAGATTGAGGCATAGATAGAAAGGTGGTAAGCACAAAGTCTGCTTCTGTCATTTGGTCTAAACGCAAACATAGTACTTACACATAGAAAAGATGAAAAATGAAATGTAGGAAGCTAAATACAGGGAGAAAATGAATAGAAATGCTACCACATAAAATGTGTAGGTAAAGGGCTTCAAATGAAACAAAGGTAAATTTATGTAAATGTGTTTTCATCTTGCAAAAATGTCTATTTCCACTTGTATGAACCTTTCGGTGAATTTAGAATATTTGATATGTAGATGGTCTATCAGTATTTCCATTGAAATAAAAAAAATTTCATTTGATAAAAGTATGATTTACACAAATTCAAGTAATAAACAAATTTTTATTGTTGGATCAATTGGTGAAACAGATGGAAAAATTGAACTAAACATGGCTTCTGAAGGCTCTATTGAATGCCTGATACTGCCAAATTGTGCAATAACTAAAACATTTCTGCTCTGAATATTTTTTCACATGATGTGCTTTGCTTTATTCCATATTGTTTTTTTCCATGCCTACTTAGGCTTGGATTTAGAAATGTGGAATGTTTGGTTTTACCAAATAATTTACCAGTGTAATTTACCAAACAGTGTAAGTTGTGAGTATAATTTACCAAACAGTGTAAAACATGAGTAACACTTTAAAAAAAAAATATCCTTGTGGAATAAGGGCTGTGTTTGAAACTGTCTTGTACTATAAATAGATTATACTATAGCCCCCCAAAATAGATTTGTTGCAAATATAAACTACTAATTGAAATATCTGCCACGTAACGTTTGTGAAAATGTTACACAAATATATGTTACACAAATATGTGTTCCACAAATGTTGCCAGAATGAAAGTGGAAATTTAGTATAGATTGTATTATTTTGAATGTTTTTCCATGTTTTGAAGTCTAGCATATTTATATGAATAATCTAGTTGTAATAATAATAACTTGAGCTGGTAAGTGTTATGTATCATTTGTGGCAGTCTTAAATTATTTAATTAGAGTTTTTATATCAACTTCTGTTTTTTAGTATTCCGCCCAATTTCAGCTAAAGCCAAACTCCTTATGAATCCTCGATCTGATGTTGACTTTTCGTCACCGAAAATGGATTTAGATGTAAATTTACAGGATATAACTGTTGAATTCAATAAGCCACAGGTATAAACTATTTTTCTCAACTTACATGTAATGTGGTAAAAAAGTTAGTTTGCAAGAATAATAAGAAAAGTGATCTGAAATTTTATAACAAGCATACAGAATCAATAAATTTCTTGGTCTTGTTTTACTTTGTAATTTTTTTCTTTAAAGAAAAGATTGATTCATGTTCTCTGAAAGACAATAACACAGTTTGATTTTTTTTTTGTTTGATTTTTGTGTTTTTTTAATTTTTTTTAATTTAGTACTTCAGTGTTATGGAGCTTCTGGAGTCTATTGATATGATGACTCGAAATCTGCCATATAGGAAGTACAGACCTGATGTTCCATTGCACAACAATGCCAAGACATGGTAGGCCACCTCAGACTTTGAAAATAATTTGTTAGTTATTCATTTGAAATAATTACCAGGGGATTGCTTCTTACTTAAGGAGTTTAGAATTCATTTCCTTTTGAAACAAAGTATTCTCTTTTGTTTGCCTTTGTTTTTTCTTAAGCTAGGGCTATTAAAAAACAAAAAACCACAAAAAAACCCCACCTTTGACAAGGACCTCAAACCAAAGTTGAGGACACAATATTTGAAAGCCTACATTTGCTGTCTTAAAGACCATTATCAGAAACTTAAGTCTGATAGTACTTTAATATCCTAACTGTTTTAATGAAGGAGACTCCATTATAAGTTGGGTGCTGTTACAAGAACATAGCTATTATCTAAAAATGGGCAAACCTTTCCAACACAAATGGGAGAGATTTGATTTCTTTTCAGAAGATTCCTTACATATGTCTTGATTATTCACATACATATATATACATATATATAGATTTGTGGATGCTTTTTGTACAAGGTTAACTTTTAATTTTAGGAAATAGCAACCTTTTAGGAAATTTCAACTTTGTTGAAAAAAAAATAAAAATCCTTTAGGTTCCTCTGTTGATCAGCAGTGTGATATTAGACAAGGGATTTCACCGTTTCACAACTTGGAAGTTGTATTGAGTCTGAATAGCTCTAGGTGTCTTTTCAGTATACCAAAAAAAAGTAACTGTACTTCATTTGTCTTTGCTTTTAGGTGGAAATATGTTATTTATGGCATCCTTGAAGTAAACGTTCAACCTAAGCTCCAAATGTGGTCATGGGAACATATTCGGCACCATAGGAAACAAGTGAAGAACTATAAAGAGATGTATAAAACAAAGATAACATCAAAAAAACCTAATGAAGAAATCTTAAAATTGTTGGAGGTTAGCTGTTTTCCATTAAAGGCTTAAGTATTGTTTGTCTTGCTGTTTTCTTAAACTTAAATGTTTACATGTTCCTAAGTCAGTATTGTTAAAATAAAATTTTCAGTGGCCAGACTTGCAACTTCATTGGTACCTTTCTCTGTGAGTAGTATTAACAAACATATTAGATAATATTTTAAATTAGTAACTGCAGTGAAGAAAAACTTAAACTGATGTGCTTTTCTTTTCCAGGTTTATTTTAAGCTCTCAGCTTGAGCAAATTAACTTGGGTTGCACTGAAAGAGCTGTTTACTGTAATTTCCTGTAAAACTGAGCTGTGAAGTCTAACCAAGTGAAATTGTCAAAAAATAATCTCTCACCTCCTTTCTAGGAATTTGAAAAGGCTTTGGATATTTTTAACATCACTCTAGCAAGGCAACAAGCAGAAGTTGAGGTAAAATTTCATCATTTAAGTGAGTCTGACAATAACTGCAACATGAGATTGTGGACATTTTAGGCATGTGCATTTTAGTTCTAGTGATTGAATTATGCATCATATAGCCTTTCTAGTTTCCTTGTATTTCATGTTTGTTATTATACGGCATAGTTAGTTTCAGCTTGTAATTAAGCAAAAATTAAATAGCTCTGTGTGCTGCTACTTCAGAATAACTGATCTGGAATGAATTTCTTTCCACTTTTGGTGAGGAAGATCGACTGTAGAAAACATGGCAACAGCCTAGACTAATAGGTTATTCCTTTCCTTCCCATTAAGTGGGCTGAACACCTCGCTATGTACTATGTTGACCTTTTGTTACTATTTGCAAATGTTATTTGGAATACAGCAAATGCAGAATACATTTAAATAGATAATCACAATTAAGCAAGATAATATCACTTGAGTAGTTACACTTAACTTGTTAGCCTTGTTTGTCCTAGGTTAGTGTACTGCTTAGTTTTCAGTGTAGTTTCTGAGCACCATTCTAGGGGACTGAAGTGAAATCTGTGTAGGTTTTCTCAAATCTGTGCAGTGGTCTTTGTCCATTAATAATCAATGTGACTAAAAGTAAGCAGAATGTGAAGTTTAGAATCTGAAATAATGTACTGAGGATTAAACTTCATGAATGTTAATCATTTGCTATGGCAGTGCTTGAAGGAATTTTCTTTTTTTTTTTTTTTTGGAGTATATGAAGTATGGTATAAATGCGATTGCAGCAGTGATAGATATGATGCTTCTGAACCAAAACTCTCATCAGGAATCCATAAATGTGACTTTTTTTTTTTTCCTTCTAGTTGTTTGTATGTACACCCACATTTGGATCCTTGTATTATCATTATTCACACTTCTATAGAACCAGAAGACATGTTTATGCACCTCCCCATCAGTTGTTTGGCTGAACTGGAGTGCCTTTCATGAGAAGCAATTTTTGTTTTGTTTTAGTTCTCATTTAATTTTGGCAGGTTTTTATCTTGTACTGTATAGTTTCTTTTGGTTTTATCTTTTTCCTCCTACTCTTTGCAAGGTGAGGGAGATCCCTAAGAATTTCCTGTCTTGTCCTAGCCTTCTAGACCGAGCTGCTGACAAAAGATTACGTCATACTGCATTCCTGACCACTTTCCAGTCCTGAGTTTTAAAATAGGTTTCTGTACTGCTTAGAAGTAGGTTGCAAGCAAATTAATTTTCATTTGTTTGGGCTTTAAGCCTTGCATTTGAAAAGTGTTAGAAAAGCATCTTGAAAGATCTGCTAGCTAGCTCTCTGAATTTATTTCCAAGTAATGAAAATCAGGTCACAGTGATTCTAAATGGCATTCTACCTCCAGCTATCTGTCAGAACCCATCTGTCTTATTGGTATCGGGTCATAACTCTGAAAAAGGTCTCAAAGGATTTGTAAGAGGCAGATCTACTACTAGCTCAGTGTCCTGACAGTTAGTCTTAAGTCTACTAGGAATTTAAAGGAGACCCCTTTAGATGTGGGCTGAGTAAAGGTAGATAAAGGACCCTACTGTTTGTTAAGCTTTTTTGTTTTTTAAAAACATGCCTTAGAGTTGAATTTCTCTAGACCTTGAAATCGAGCTTCCCAGAGCTCACATTTGTGAACACAGTACCACCAGCAAGAACTTCTTTGTAGCAAGAACTTTATATTCCAAATCATAGGTCACTTTTTAATCTTTAACACTAGTGCACAAGTACCAAACACCAGCTTTGGTGAGCCAAGCATCAAGTCTCTGTATCAGATAGCTTGAGAAATTTTGTGCTTTCAATCTAGAGAAGACTTTTATAGATGATTCACCTAACTCAGAATCGCTTTAAGCATCACTTCTTTTTCTCCATAGCAGCTGTCCTTCAGCACCAACTCCTTGGTGCCCTAGAAACCTCTAATTTCAGAGGTTTAACAGCCTTTTTTTCTAAGGCCACTTTTTCTTTGGACTGTTTGCTCTGTAACATCTACTTGATGACTTGGTATCCTTTGTAAAGACTTTGGAGGACTTTGCTCAAACTTTTTGAGGCCTTGTGTTGTTTAGCCAACATTCTGCATCATCTCTCTGAGGTGAATGAATAGTATCAGTTCAGAAGCCTTTATGTTTTTCTGGTGAGTCCTGCCTTCCATTGGCCTGTAGGTGGATAGATGTCACAATTCCCTAAAAAGTTCTGATTTACAGCCAGCTGTTATCACTAATTGTGTTGCAGAGAGATCTTTGTTTTTTTTAATGCTGAGAAGGATCCCTGTCTCACTCCCTTTGTGTATTGCATTCATCAGAGCATCTCTAAATTCAGGGGTTATCTGCAAGCGTTTGTATCTTTTCAGATCATATTAGTCATGAAGAAAAATAATTAGTTTGTGTGGTCCACTACAGTTTTGAGAACCCCTCTGTCTCTTAGATCGCCTGATGGTTGTTTGCTGTCCCTTATGCCAAACTTTCAGTGGTCAAGTTTGGATGTAGTTTGCACTTTCTGTGAGGACCCAGTGTCAGAATCATCACTGGCATCAGACAGGACATGCCCTAGCTGTTTAAATAATGAATGTGGGACAAGGAAGGTCTTCCTTACTATTGTAGCTATATATATCAAATCCAGGAATAGTGTTCTATATTCCTTAGAGTAAATATTCTATTGCAGGAGTAGTGATTTTTTTATTTGACTTATTATTGCTTTGGACATCTACCTTGAAATGAAAAATACAGGGATCATTTAAAATTTGTCCTGTACTGGCTATTTAATTGATTACGTATATATTTCTAATGAATCCTTTTAAGTGCGTTGTCATAATGTATTGCAGGATATGATGTGGATTTTTTTGTGCTGGTGAGAGCTAGAGAGAAAATCTGCTATGTAAGAAACATTTATTGACTTAAAATTAGCCACCTTTTGCTTGCTCTTTTTGCTCATAAAGGTAGTTGATTTTATGCAAGTGAGAATTGGTCTGTTGATGCACTGTGTAGTTGAAAAAGTTATTAGAAGAAAAACTAAAAAAAATAACATGTTGCCTTTTCAGTGATTCTCTAATGATGTTTTGATGTGGTAGAACGTGTCTTGGGTCTATATTTTTCTTAGGAAAATGGAGAAAGAAGCATGAAGAAAATAAGTTGTTTGAGTATTTTTTTAAATTTCAGGCAACTAAGGCTGGATTAAAAATCTACAGACCAGGAGTAAAACAAGATGATGAAAATTCTGGTGGCTGGTTTAGTTGGATATGGAGCTGGTCAGGTGAAAAAAAGGATGAACAAAAACAAGAAGTGAAGGGTTCAAGTATGTTCATTTATTGGTATCTTTTTTCTATTATTAAAAAAGACTTATTACAACTCTAGGTCCCTAGCAATGGAACTTTGTTTAATATTTGGACTATCAGATTATTGACATTTACATTTTCTCTTAGCCTTTTTTTTCTCATGAAGTTCTTAATTGCAACTTAAAGAGGTATCTTACATAGCTCTTTCTGAACTGTTCTCAATTTGTGCTTTCTCCTGCCACAGTTTTTTGCATTTGTCTGCATAGTGTACTGCGTATGGGGATTTGAAAAAGTGCTAGAAAACGGTAGCAGTTAATGGAATGTAAACAATTTTACTTCCATTCATTTTATAATTTGGGATGTGTTAGAGTTTGATTCAGTTAAGTACGGGCACCTTGTAAAGGTTGTGGAACACAGAAAGTAAATCAATAAGGTTGCTTCTATAGTTAGCAAGCTAGGAAACAGAGTAGATCTGAATCAAGGTATAACTGCATTTTAAAGCATGCTTTAGGAGACTCAAGATTTTGAACCTCAAGGTTTTTACTTTTACTAATTCACGACAATGTTGACAGTATCTACTCTGTTATAGAGCTACCAAATGCTGGGAAGTGTATGGCAGTATCTGCATCTTTCAGATATCTGTATTGAATTTGACTAACCTCTTGCAATGTGACAGGTCTTGAAGAGCTGATGACGTGTGAAGAGAAGGCTAAACTTTATGCAGCAATTGGATATAGTGAAACAGCCGTGGATCCAACCCTTCCAAAATCAGTAAGTCATAACTGACTATGATACCAAACAGTTGGTAACTTTATCTACTAACAAAAATCTAAAGATGATAGGAAATCACTTTTAAAATTACTTGAAGAGCTGTCTCTATATTTGAATACTGTTCTGACACTTCTTAATTAAGTTACTGCATGTTGGCTTTGTGCAGAACGGAGCATCCATAGATGTAGTTTCAGGAGAGTGGTTATAGAGTTTACTTTAGATATTCTGAAAATGTTCAAAATTAAATTTTGCTCACTCAAGCTAGAATAAAATCATATTAGTAGTGTATTGTTGTTTAAGTTATGAAATGCTTCATATGTCCTCTTAAAATATTTAGAAACTTTTTAAGAAAGTGCACTAAGTGGTTCACTGGAATCTTAAATATGAGTGATAGTAGACAAAGTAGAGTAGGTGAGTATATAAGGAAACTGGTGATTGAAAGACTAGTGGGGAAGAGCAACATTTATGTATGATTCAGAAATAGCCTGATAAGTCACCTTTATGTGAGGTATCACGTATGGTACAACGGAGTGCCTTCCAGCTCTATATCAGAGGCCCGTTATCTCAAAATGTGATGTAGAAACATTGAAGATGTATTTTCATAAGCGTAGTCTACTCTTACTCTAATCCTGCTACTTCGTAATAACTATTTGGGAATGACTTTTACACCAGGTATGATACAAGCTATTTATAGCACTAGAAAAATGGCATCAAACTGATACTTGTGGTTTTCATCTTTTCATAAACTGTATTGAAAAGTATATTAACATGTTTTATAATCCACTGTTGTTTTTCCTGCATATCTAGTATGAAGCCATGAAGTTCTCTGTGAACTTACTAAGCATGTCTATATCACTAAGAGAAAACAAGCAAACTCCTGAGCTGGTAGTATTTGCGTTAACTGGCCTGAGTACAGTGTTTACCCAACGACCAGGTGCACAAGCAATAAGGTGAACTTTCTCTATCAAAACGTTTTTTTTCTCCTCATGAAATGTTGGTGATGGCTAATAGGCATTTTAAGGCTCTGTTACGATGTTTAACTTCCTGTCATTTCTTGTGCGGTTTGGGAGCGGAATCATCCTGCAACTAATGGACAAAGTGAATGGATACTGTTTCCATGATTAAGTTCTCTCAATCTTCAGAATTTTTTGTGCCAATACAGGTTTTCTCCTTTTTTCTAGTTTATCATTGTTACATGCAAGCAATCCAGTTCTAACTTGTTTCTTGCTTTGAAAAATGACTTTTACTCCTTTAGAAACTTCTCTGAGAAAGGTGATCTCGTAACCGCTTGTGTGTAGGCATTTAACATGACTGAAAAGTTCTTGAGTTTTCAATTGAGCTTGTAGATTTGCAGGAGAAAGCTGAAACTGACAATTTTGGCTTGGTTTTGTGCTCTCACAATAGTGATGAAAAGCAGTGATATGAAATATTTTATTTTCATTTCAAATATGACTTAAAAATTCTGCGGAGTGTAGCCTTCCTGTTTTAAACCATGTGCCTTCTACTTTGGAGGCATATTAGTATGATCAAGGTACGCTATTAAGATACTATAGATCTTGCTGAGTTTTATGCATAATTTTTTTAAAAGCTTTTTCTTGCAGCTTTTTTGTTTGTTCCCATGTGCATCTAAATAGCCCTAATAATGCTATCATACTGAGAAAAATGGAAGAAAATGTTATATTTTTACAGTGAAACGCTTTCCTTTGAGTGTTGGGAGATAGAAGTACTCAACTGAGAGCTGTCAGAGGTGGACAGACCATTGAAAAAGAAATAATCCAACACCTAAAAAATACTTCCTTAGAGTAATGAGGCTATTAATGTTGTGCTCCTCTTGTGGTGTTTCTTTTATTTCTCTGCACTGGAATCCTTTATTCTCTGCTGTATCTCTGTTCCCCAGTATAAATTGTCATCTAATTCCTGAGCTCATACTACAGAATTCCCATGTGCATGTCTCTTCCCTGCCCTGACAGCTGTCCTTATGAAAAGTGTATGAAGTGAGTAACTTGGACCCCTTTCTTATTTACTCAAGGGTGGCTAATAGATGCAAAAGGTAATGAAGCAGAAAACAGTTAATACATGGATATATGTGTTATATCTTTAGACTAAACTATTTATATTTAAGGCAGGGTAGAGATAAGTTGTGGTGGTGGTTTGGTTTTTGGTTTTGTTTTGTTTTCTTTTTCTTTCAGCTCATTCATACTCTTACCACCTACTTGTACCGAGCCGGATCGTTATTGCATATGAACATGCTGTTTACCTTTCTTTACAGATTTGAAACAAAAATTACCTCACTTGAAGTTACAGGCATGTCCCGAGAAAAGTGTACACCCTGTCTCCTGTCTTCTCGAACAGTCTATTCGGACGAGAGTACCTCACTCTTAAGCATAATGTTTGAGACTAATCCTTTGGATGAGAAAGCAGACCAGAGGCTTAGAATTGAATCACAGCCACTGGAAATAGTATATGATGCGGTAAGTAAATATTTGAATGAGTTATAAATCTTGAAAAAATCTTACTTAATAGTAAATTTGCCATGTATTATTTTTGCTTTATTTTAACAGATGACAATAAACAGCTTAGTGGATTTCTTCAGGCCTCCAAAAGATGTACATTTAGAGCAATTGACATCAGCAACTCTGATGAAGCTTGAAGAGTTCCGTGAAAAAACATCAACAGGCAAGTGCTGCGTGCTCTGGTGATTGCACTTCAGATCAATTTTAGATTCTAGGAGTACGAAAATACTGTGTCTTTCCATATGGAGACACATGGATCCAAGTCATAGCTTTCTAACACAATACCTAAATAAGTTGAATTCTTCACTCTTCATTAAAAAGTAACTTGTTCTAGGTATTGGATAATTTTACGTCTGTATCTTTTTGATCTTCAACTTTCTTTGTGAAATATGCTCCCCACCCTGAGATAGCATTTCAGTATTTATCCTGTTGTACTCCATGCAAAGTTAAAAATAGTTTTACTTCCAACTTTTCTGTTTTGTTTGTCTGAGTATCTAAATGGCCTTAATTGTTTCATACTCTTTAAAAACTGATACTGAGATATTGGTCCTCTAATGAAACCCCTAAATCCTTTCCAGAGTTGTTGCTTTTCAGGACACTATCTGCCTTTGTATAGGTGTTTTCCACTTTCTTTATTCCTTGGTGAATGTTGATTTTGATCTCGATTGACTCAGATCAAGTCATATAAACTATATTTATCTGTCTTCCAGTTACTCATCATTAAAGTCATTCCTCTAGTTTTAATATCATCCTAGCTTTTTATCTCTAGAGATCTTATATTTTGACACATGAATGAAAATGATGAATACTTTTAAGACTAACACTGAGATTTGTGGACTTAACTTGTTCCAGTAAGGATGTCTCAGACTTTCTAGATCTGAGGTATGTCCAGTGCAGTGTCCTGTCTCTGGCTGTGGATGGGAGAGGATGCTAAGGGGAGATTTCATATATAATTTTATTCTTTTAAAGGGAAAAAGAAAATCAATAATTGTTTGGGTTTTTTAAATCTCATTTAAATTAGTCATTAAATTGTACATTTAAAAAAATCTGAATACTCAGTGATAGTAAGTGAAAGAAGTTACAAAAAACTCAAGCATAATGTATATTTAATAAATTGCTTTTATTAAGCTAGTATCAGGAAAGAAATCAGGCATCAATTATATTTCTACTCATTAATTCTTCTTTGACTGAACTGTTCATTAAGGACTAATGTCAGATTAACCAGTCAAAGCTAGGTGAATCTACTTGCTTGTCTTTTCTATCAGAAGCTTCTCCAGCAATACTGAATAAATGGATACCACAATTCATTCCTGAGATTATTTTGATAAAATTTGCTTAGATTCAGTATACTTGGTTTTCTGCTTTTTACCACCAAATACTCTGGTTCTGATCATGATTCTTTTTTTTTGTGGAAATATGAAATCATGCTATGTGTCTATTAATTTAAGCATAGCACTACTTTAGAGGTACACCCAATGACTGTTGCCTTCACAAGAATGCTGAGTTGCCCATAGTAATCTAAAAGTTTGTTCCACTCACAAATGAGAAGCCTGATGGAAATTCCTAAAAGTATGCTGTGCATTGCATGTAAAATCTTGACTGCAATTTACACAATTATCAGGGGAAGAAGATTAGATCTGCAGAATATTCTGGTGTAGGGACTACACTAATCTCAGAGGTAGAAGAAAAAAATGGAATTGTATCAATATAATTAATATGTTCAGACTTGCAGTCTTCCTCAGGAAAGAATTCTTAACACCTTTCTTTCAAGCAGTGGAAAATAGCTGGAAAATATTGAGGAACTGTGAACTGCAGAAGTGAAGGACCTTGCTATGCCAAAATAGTTATGTTTTTCAGTACCTCTAAAAGACATTACAAAAGTGTAATTTCCCAGAGTTCAGTTTAGGGACTCAACTCCATTCAGTTCCCCAGTGAAGGAAAAAGGTCTTTTCTGAACTTTCTACATCACTCAAATACAGTTAGGCATTGAAATTTGAAAAAAAAAAAAATAAAACCTTAACCTTTTTATAAATCCAAATTATTTTATCTTGCAAATCATGAGATGTGGTTGTTATCCAGTTCGTCATTGACTAATCAAACTCTTCTGTGGCAGAACAACCTTTGATAATGCTGGAACAGTTTTAATTGATTTTTTACCAATGTGCATGTGCTGCAGTGTCTTGTTGCCATCTTCATAACTTGTTGTCTCTAGTTCTGTGATCACCAGCTTGTTGCACCTGGTCAATGTTTAATGGGTTGGGGCTGCATCCTGAAGCAGGTTTCAGTGATGACTTGAAGCAAGACCAGTCGTTCTTTTCAGATGAGCAAAAAATCAGAATTTGATCTCAAATGTTCTAATAGTCTGAATTTCCCAACTAATTGCATGATTTTTAAACAGAATTTTTGTAAGACCTGATATTTGCTGTTCTTCGGCGTTTCAAGATGGAGATACTTGTTAGCAGAATCAGCATAAACTTAAATATCCCAGTAGTAACAACACTAGCAGTTTGGGCAGTGCAGTTGGATAATCCCAGTAAGAACAATTACATTCTGAATCTACCAAGCACAATGGGTTAACTCAGCAATTCCCAAGTTGTAGTACACATTCCAATTTTTCTCATTTCGTCTCTGCTCAGTATGAAAATTCTTCGGACTTGCATGTGTCATGTTGTTGTCTCTATGTGTCCATTCTATTAGCATTGTTTGCTATCATCATTTCATTTACTTGGTGGTTCTTTAAAGGCTGCCTATAATTATTGGTTCAGAAGAAACCTGAAGAGTACCTGTAGATAAACTCAGTTATCTAGCATTCACAGCTCCTTTAAAGTTAGACTTGAATTTCTTTTTATAGCTTCTGTATGGATTATTTTTTTTATATTTAGTAATTATATTCTTTTTCAGGTTTGTTGTATGTTATTGAAACCCAGAAAGTTCTTGACCTCAAAATTAACCTCATGGCTTCATACATCATTGTTCCACAAAAAGGATTCTATGAGCGTACGTCAAATTTACTGCTTCTGGATCTTGGTAGTCTTAAGGTATGTATTTACCTAATGAAGTAACTTACTGAAAATGATAGTTTAGCTGTTACGTGATTTCCAGTTTCTTAATATGTATTTTGTGTTACTGGTTAAGTAAATGTTCCTCTTGCAGTTTATGTATTAGGTATTTATTTTAAACTGCTTTCCAGTCAAGGCAGAAATTATTGAACACTACTTTTGGGTTGAAAAAATCCACTGAGAATTTTTAGAAAATAATCATCCTCTTGATGCTTTGAACTGTTAAGGTGGAAAATGTCTAACAATTTTTTACCTTAGAATATAAAATAGTAAACTTTTTACTTACATGAATAAGTGGTCTTCCAGTTTTTATTAGTACTAGGATTCTTGTTATGAATTACCTTTTGGTCATCCAGTTTACTTTAAAATGTGAAATAATAAAATAACCTGGATAAAATCAGAGTTATGTTTGAGAGACTTCATGAAAGGGAAAAATCAAAAGGTAGTTTAATAATGTATTTAAAATTATAATTTAGCACTACAAAATCATACAAGAGACTGTTCCTGTATATTATTAGCAGTCTTAGTTATTGGCGAACTTTTGTTCTTCAAGGGTAAATGATCTTGCATGTATACAGGCAATTTTTTTTGTTTTACTTGTACTCTGGTGAGGATGATTCTGCCACTTATTAGTTTAGTTTATTAGTTTAGTTTGCCTTATCTGATTTTTGAAGAAGAATTTGTTTCAAAGATTAAAATCTTGCTGAAGTGAAGTAAGTTTTCTATGTCTCTGCCACAGACTGACTTTCTGAGCATGTGGGTTTCAGTTAAATCATAGAATAGTTTGGGTTGGAAGGGACCTTTAAAGGTCATCTGGTCTACTCCCCTGTAATGAGCAGGCACATATTCAATTAGATCACGTTGCTCAGAACCTCGTCCAACCTGACCTTGATCATTTCTAGGGATGGGGCATCTACCACCTCTCTGGGCAACCTGTTCAATTGTTTCACCACCCTCATTGTAAAAAATTTCTCCCTCATATCTAGTCTGAATCTGCCCTCTTTTAGTTTAAAACCATTACTCCTTGTCCTATCACAACAGGCCCTGCTAAAAAGCCTCTCTCCATCTCTCTGAGAACCCCCTTTATATATTTAAAAGCCACAGTAAGGTCACCTCGTAGCCGCCTTTTCTCCAGGCTGAACAACACCAACTCTCTCAGTGTGTCCTCATGTGAGAGTTGTTCCAGCCCTCTGATCATCTTCATGGCCCTCCTCTGGATTCACTCCAATAGGTCCATGTCCTCCTTCTGGTGGGGCCCCTAGAGCTGGACACAGTACTTCAGGTGGGGTCTCACCAGGGCGGATTAGAGGGGCAGAATCACCTCCCTCGACCTGCTGGAAGCAGCCCAGAAAATACAGAATTACCAAATTAATATTGCCAGCTCTTCTGAATGCTGGTCACTTGTAGGTACTTTACTGTAGAGTTCAGTAATCAATCTGTATATTGCTTGGGTGCTTGAGACAGCCTCCTAGATCTAATGGAGGAGGGAAATGAAACAGCCCTCCTCCTCCTCCAGCCATAGGAATTACTCTCACAATAATATGTAGAAGAATACATTTCAAAATCAAACTCCAGTAAATGTGTTTGTGGGATTTTTTTTTTTCTGAAATGAATGAGTAATTGTGGTAGTGAACGTGAATATTGGATTGGTTCCAGTCCTTTAATAGAAATTGGAAAGCAAGATGAATGAATTGGGCAATACCAAAAGAAAAAAAAATAGATGCCTCTCAGGGTATGAATAATAATTCTGTATTCACTTTGAGTAACATATGCTTAAGTGAGATGTGGGTCATTCATTGAATGAGTATGTTTGATACAAAACAAATAACCTCTTTCCCTCAGTTATGTATTGGGATAAGGTCAAGCCCCAAGGGGAAAAACGGCATCTAAAATTAAAACTGTATCTCAATGCAGATACAGAAGTGAAGTGGACTTAAATTAGCTTGCACTGGCAATATTAATTTGGTAATTCTGTATTTTCTGCAAGTTATTTTTAATTTAAAAGTAGTCATAGTTCAGTAGCACTGGAAAAAGAAATGCTGTGTGTTAGACAGTAGTATCGCAATCTGTTTCATGGTTATGAACCTTATCTTGAATATTATCTGCATCTTAAAAAATTATTAGACACTTAAGGATGAGGACAACCACATTTCATTGGAGATGAACAGCAGAGAGGGCACATACAAATGTGAAATGTCACGGAAGTACGGCCATCCCCAAGCTGAATCAAAGGGATATTGACTGATATTTAAGGAAAGACACTGAACATTGATGATGAACAGACCAAACCCCCTTTTCCCTTTTACTCTATTTGGCTAATATGTAACAGGGTAATGCCACAACTAAATTCAACAGGATTTAAAAATACATTTCATGTTTCTGCAGTGATTAATACAGTAATATTCTTATATATAAACTCCCCCAAACAGTTATTCTACTGATTACAAAGGGTTTGAGACTTTATACTTTGGAGTATGAGTCACTTATTAAAGGTTTATTTTATAGGTTATTTCTATACAAAATATATTGTATAAATCTACATAGATTTTAATTCATTTTTTATTTTGTTTCTTTCCTTGAAGAACAAATGGAGTTTAATACTCTCCATTTTTTTTTTTGATACAGGCTACTAATTTTAAATATTTCCTCTGCTGTGATATCTGTAAGACTCTGTGCCCTTCTAATGAGGATTTTAAATGTAATTTTTTGTCGTATTTGTAGGATTAGCGCGTTGAATATTTTTGAAATTGATTTATGCTTTTTTGTGACTGTTTTTAAGATGAAAAGCAAAAGCCGTTCTGATTTATCAGAACTCAAAGTAGGACAAAGCACCATTGAAGATATAATGTCAAGAGCTTATGACAGTTTTGATGTACAGCTCAGCAGTATACAGTTACTGTACAGCAAACATGGTAAGTAAACTTTTGCTATGTGAGTAAAGATATTTTGGTGGTTGATGTGCCTTTTATATTTTTAACTGAAGCAGTGAAGAATCTTTGGAACATACTACTTCAAACTCATGTTCTAAACTCAGTCCCTATGAACATTATGAATTTCCAAAACATTCCTTTAGGCTTTAGATCCCAAGCTTAGTGTTTGCTAAGTAAAGAAAATCACTTGATTTGTTGTGTAATTAATTTATTTATGGTATTTTCCTTCACTCCTTTTTCCTCGATTCCCTCCAAATTTAATGCAGAATCTATAAGTAGTTGTAGCTTTGATCATTTTGTGAGGATAAAGAAAGGATCAGAATCACTCACTGGAGGAAACTTGTACTAGTAGTTTAGGAGCTAACAATACAGAAGGAGTTAGAACCAGAGAAGTCTAGCACTTACTTCTTAACCCTCTGACTCCAGAGGGGAATCCAGAGCCTAAACTCCCAGTACCCTGCATGTTAAGAATTGGCTTCTTAGAATTCTGCAGCGTGGATGGAGTAGCTGTTTAGATGTGAACGGTAGAAATTATGAAGTAACCTTTTATGTTTGAAGTTTGTGTCTTGTATAATATACAAGTATTGATAGACCTGTAAAAGAGATCGCGTCACCTTCATTTTTAGCAGTGTATGCTAACTGATACCAGATATTTAAATTCTGTGATATGTGTAATGGGAAGGAGTATCTTTCAATGTTTAAAGTGTAGGTTTTCTTTACTATTCTAGATGAGAACTGGCAAGAGGCTCGGAAGCTGAAGTGTTCATCTCAACATATCTTGCAGCCCTTGGATGTAAAAGTGGAATTTAGTAGGGCTATGGTTGTTACAGATGCAAGAATGCCCAAGTATGTTTTTTTTCCTATTTTGAAATTTTATGGTAAATGACTTTTTTTCAGGAGGAAAAAAAGAAAAATCAAGGATCTAATTATACTTGTGCTATTTTACATTGGCCATGTGTGAATCTTGGAAGTAAAATACTTTTCATTGAGAAAAATAGAGAATGAACCCAAGGAGTTGACAGATATTGAAGAGGTCATAAGATGTTATATTGTTATAAAATAAGTATGTATAATACATGTAAAGATTTTTATTAAAGATACTGCTACTTGTTCTAACTAGGTCTCTTTAATAACTACATTTCAATTCTCATTGGAAGTACTGAGGAGCAAAAAATCTGAACTTACAAAGTCTCTTTTATAAATATTACATATTATTTATAAATATCACAAACATACCCTGAAAAGTAATGTGCTGCCATTCACTTAGGTTACTCATCTTGTTTGTTTCCCTACTAGAGATCACTTTTTGGGGAAAAAGCTCTTAATGCATTGAGTTTGCACTTAGGCATATTTAGCAAAAAAACTATTGGTTATGGAAATTGTACTCAATCAGAAAAAAAAAATGTTATCAATGATGAAACTTTGATGTTAAAGATCGCTGAATGAAAGTGGCAAAGATTAACTTTGCACATATTGTGGCAAGTGCATCGTCACTAATGTCTGATAAGGACACTACTGGCTAAAAAAATCCAATCAGTTTTGAAGCACTTGCAAACTAACACATTAATGCATTATGAGGTAATTTGGATTATTAAGTTATTAATAAGAATCATATTCTTATGCTACAGAAAGCTAGCATATGCTTATTTCATTCTTAATGCTGTTGGAAATTCAGATTTTTAGCTGGGCACTTCAGAAAATTAATGGCATAAAAATAGACCTAGGCTATTATGGAAAATTGTTTATTACAATCAGCAAGAGGTAGCATAATGGTGCCACCTTCTGGAAAGCTGTGAGGCCAGATCCTGAATTTTGATGCGTGACTATAGAAAACATCTTATTCTTTCCCTCCTTACTCTTTTCTGTTTGGTGGAGAAGGCGGCATAAGAGAAATACAACTCAGAGCAATCTGTCTCTTTATATCCAAAAGTCCAAGGAGTGAAAGTAAGATTTCATTTCTATGATCATATAATAGAATGTCATTTTAATGTAGGTTTGTAACCAACATCTCTCAAAGTTATGCTAGTATAACCTGGGTTAAAGAGTGTCTGCTCTTAATGAGAACACCTGTTGCAGTATTGTAGTACTACCTGTCTGACTGTCTTTGCTATCAGTTGTGCTTCTCCTTCTGGAATTTTATGTATCTAGAGTGATCCTGGGAAATGTTTCCCTAATTGATATTATTTCTGTGTTCTGAATTCTCATACAGTCACTTAGTTGACAGTAAACAGTTTCTACCTGTGTCTAGAAATTTTTTCTTCCACTGGGATAGCAATATTTCTTGGAGATCAGCTGCTGCTTCTTTCTGAGTACCTGCACTGTCTACAACTGTTAGGAATGCCATGGACAGCAGCTTGGTACTAGATAAGTGTGTACCACAGTGAGTTACTAATCATTACTAATACTTTAACCTGCACCAAGACCAAATTACCATTTCAAATCTAGCATAGTGATACCGTGACTCAACAACAGCTGAACTTGTTAATTTTTTAACTGGTTCAGACTCCAAATGCTTCCGGGTTGTATTCTGTAGGTGATATTATAATAATCTAGAGTCATGTACCAGTCTTGAAATGACTGGTACAGCAGTTTTTTACCTGATGGTGGAGATCTGACCTTTTCTTTAAGGCTTTGCTGCTCTTCCTTCTTGCTTTCATTAACTTCTCTATAGTAAATATCTGGTTAGGATTGTATGATGAATTTTTACATTTGGTTATATATCTCTCAAATCAGTTAAAACTACAAATGTCCTGTTTTCTGTTGGTGTTTAGCTTTTACTACTTAAACTCATCAATATTGTCACTATCAATGTAGCTTCAAATGCCAAATCTTCTATTATCACTGCATAATCTCTTTTTGTTTTTAGCAGTCAGTTAATGAGTGTTTATGTACAAATATTTAGGCCCATGTGATCTCTAGATGACATCATGCAGAAATGTTAGGAATCCCCTAAACTGTAAGCGTTAGTAATTATAGTTTAATACAGGATATTGTGCTCATATCAATTACAGATACATGAATAAATTTTTAGTATACATGTAGCTGTTCCTTTATATTCCAATTTTTGTAGGTATACTTGCATATAAAGCCAGCATTATATTTTTCCTGACCTTTTTTCATTAGTGTTTGGAACTGTGCTGTGGAACAGCATAGTTCTGTTGAGAAAGGTGAGTGGAAAAAGTTTTGTTCTACAGCAAAAACTAGTGCCAAAATTGCTTTGTTTACTGTAGTAGCAATTTATGAGTGAGTCCCTTAGTTCAGAGGGCATCTATTTTACTTTCAATTATCCAAAAAGTAGGTAATTGGGTGTCTGTATTTTTTTTGATTCTTTGATGTTTGTACTTCCTTGGGTGACCATCAAATCCAGATGAATTCCTTCTGATTTTGTTGTTCAAAACCAATAATGAATTCACCAGGACTTTGTGCTGGCTTTGTTTAACAAGGCACTTTTCTATATTGCTGCCTTGAAGAGAATATAATTTATGGAATTTTCATTTGTGGAAGACCGCTGTGTCAAGGGCCTTTCCCTGTTTGTCTGTATTTTCATTTATATTTTCATTTCCTAACCTTTAAAATGGGCTTTCACTCTGTGGTTGGATCTGAATATCTGCCTTTCTTTCATTTCTGAGAATAGGATGCAGCGCTTCTTATAGGTTTTTGTCACTTCACATTTGGAACCACTAATATGATTCTGTAGTTTTCTAGCCTGTC